>NW_025747052.1:40000-67500 GCF_021184085.1 Oncorhynchus gorbuscha
TTACCCGACTTAGTCTGCGCGCAGTCCGAACAAGCAGCCACGAAACGGCGCGTGTCACGCTCCTGAGTCGGCCACCAAAAGCGCTGGCGAATAGACGCAAGAGTGCCTCGAACACCGGGATGACCAGCTAACTTGGCAGAGTGAGCCCACTGAAGAACAGCCAGACGAGTGGAAACAGGAACGAAAAGGAGGTTACTAGGACAAGCGCGCGGCGACGCAGTGTGCGTGAGTGCTTGCTTAACCTGTCTTTCAATTCCCCAGACTGTTAACCCGACAACACGCCCATAAGGAAGAATCCCCTCGGGATCAGTAGAAGCCACAGAAGAACTAAACAGACGGGATAAGGCATCAGGCTTGGTGTTCCTGCTACCCGGACGGTAAGAAATCACAAACTCGAAACGAGCGAAAAACAACGCCCAACGAGCTTGACGGGCATTAAGTCGTTTGGCAGAACGGATGTACTCAAGGTTCTTATGGTCTGTCCAAACGACAAAAGGAACGGTCGCCCCCTCCAACCACTGTCGCCATTCGCCTAGGGCTAAGCGGATGGCGAGCAGTTCACGGTTACCCACATCATAGTTGCGCTCAGATGGCGACAGGCGATGAGAAAAATAAGCGCAAGGATGAACCTTATCGTCAGACTGGAAGCGCTGGGATAGAATGGCTCCCACGCCTACCTCTGAAGCGTCAACCTCGACAATGAATTGTCTAGTGACGTCAGGAGTAACGAGGATAGGAGCGGACGTAAAACGTTCTTTTAGAAGATCAAAAGCTCCCTGGGCGGAACCGGACCACTTAAAACACGTCTTGACAGAAGTAAGAGCTGTGAGAGGGGCAGCAACTTGACCGAAATTACGAATGAAACGCCGATAGAAATTAGCGAAACCTAAAAAGCGCTGCAACTCGACACGTGACCTTGGAACGGGCCAATCACTGACAGCTTGGACCTTAGCGGAATCCATCTGAATGCCTTCAGCGGAAATAACGGAACCGAGAAAAGTAACGGAGGAGACATGAAAAGAGCACTTCTCAGCCTTTACGTAGAGACAATTCTCTAAAAGGCGCTGTAGAACACGTCGAACGTGCTGAACATGAATCTCGAGTGACGGAGAAAAAATCAGGATATCGTCAAGATAGACAAAAACAAAGATGTTCAGCATGTCTCTCAGAACATCATTAACTAATGCCTGAAAAACAGCTGGCGCATTGGCGAGACCAAACGGCAGAACCCGGTACTCAAAATGCCCTAACGGGGTGTTAAACGCCGTTTTCCACTCGTCCCCCTCTCTGATGCGCACGAGATGGTAAGCGTTACGAAGGTCCAACTTAGTAAAGCACCTGGCTCCCTGCAGAATCTCGAAGGCTGATGACATAAGGGGAAGCGGATAACGATTCTTAACCGTTATGTCATTCAGCCCTCGATAATCCACGCAGGGGCGCAGAGTACCGTCCTTCTTCTTAACAAAAAGAACCCCGCCCCGGCCGGAGAAGAAGAAGGCACTATGGTACCGGCGTCAAGAGACACAGACAAATAATCCTCGAGAGCCTTACGTTCGGGAGCCGACAGAGAGTATAGTCTACCTCGAGGAGGAGTGGTCCCCGGAAGGAGATCAATACTACAATCATACGACCGGTGAGGAGGAAGGGAGTTGGCTCGGGACCGACTGAAGACCGTGCGCAGATCATGATATTCCTCCGGCACTCCTGTCAAATCGCCAGGTTCCTCCTGAGAAGTAGGAACAGAAGAAACGGGAGGGATGGCAGACATTAAACACTTCACATGACAAGAAACGTTCCAGGATAGGATAGAATTACTAGACCAATTAATAGAAGGATTATGACATACTAGCCAGGGATGACCCAAAACAACAGGTGTAAACGGTGAACGGAAAATCAAAAAAGAAATAGTCTCACTGTGGTTACCAGATACTGTGAGAGTTAAAGGTAGTGTCTCAAATTTGATACTGGGAAGATGACTACCATCTAAGGCAAACATGGGCGTAGGCTTGTCTAACGGTCTGAAAGGAATGTTATGTTTCCGAACCCATGCTTCGTCCATGAAACAACCCTCAGCCCCAGAGTCAATCAAGGCACTGCATGTAGCACCCGAACCGGTCCAGCGTAGATGGACCGACATAGTAGTACAAGATCTAGATGAAGAGACCTGAGTAGTAGCGCTCACCAGTAGCCCTCCGCTTACTGATGGGCTCTGGCCTCTTACTGGACATGAATTAACAAAATGTCCAGCAACTCCGCAATAGAGGCACAGGCGGTTGGTGATCCTCCGTTCCCTCTCCTTAGTCGAGATGCGAATCCCTCCCAGCTGCATGGGCTCAGTCTCAAAGCCAGAGGAGGGAGATGGTTGCGATGCGGAGCAGGAAACACCGTTGATGCGAGCTCTCTTCCACGAGCCCGGTGACGAAGATCTACCCGTCGTTCTATGCGGATGGCGAGAGCAATCAAAGAGTCCACATCTGAAGGAACCTCCCGGGAGAGAATCTCATCCTTAACCACTGCGTGGAGCCCCTCCAGAAAACGAGCGAGCAGCGCCGGCTCGTTCCACTCACTAGAGGCAGCAAGAGTGCGAAACTCAATAGAATAATCCGTTATGGACCGTTCACCTTGGCATAAGGAAGCCAGGGCCCTAGAAGCCTCCCTACCAAAAACTGAACGGTCAAAAACCCGAATCATCTCCTCTTTAAAGTTCTGGAACTTGTTAGAGCAATCAGCCCTTGCCTCCCAGATAGCTGTGCCCCATTCTCGAGCCCGGCCAGTAAGGAGTGAAATGACGTAAGCAACCCGAGCTCTCTCTCTAGAGTATGTGTTGGGTTGGAGAGAGAACACAATCTCACACTGCGTGAGAAAGGAGCGGCACTCAGTGGGCTGCCCGGAGTAGCAAGGTGGGTTATTAACCCTAGGTTCTGGAGGCTCGGCAGGCCAGGAAGTAACAGGTGGCACGAGACGTAGACTCTGGAACTGTCCAGAGAGGTCGGAAACCTGAGCGGCCAGGTTCTCCACGGCATGGCGAGCAGCAGACAATTCCTGCTCGTGTCTGCCGAGCATGGCTCCTTGGATCTTGACGGCAGTGTAACGAGCGTCTGAAGTCGCTGGGTCCATTCCTTGGTCGGTTCCTTCTGACATGCAGGTGATAGAGGACCCAAAAGCGACTTAACAGAAACAGAGTTTATTCAAGTCTGTAGAGGGGAATAACTGGAGAAGCGGCCACAGACTGCAGGTCGCTTCGGGTAGGCGCAGGCCGTAGTAGACAGAGACACCTGCTCACACGCAGCATCTGATGAAGGCAAAAAACACGACAGGACAGGGCGATACACAATCACAGCAAAAACACGACAGGACAGGGCGAAACGCAATCACAGCATGGTGAATACTAAACAAGGAACCGACGGGACAGGAACGGAACACAAAGGAATACATAGGGACTCTAATCAGGGGAAGGGATCGGGAACAGGTGTGGGAAGACTAAATGATGATTAGGGGAATAGGAACAGCTGGGAGCAGGAACGGAACGATAGAGAGAAGAGAGAGCGAGAGAGTGAGAGAGGGAGGGGGAGAGAGAGGGATAGAAAGAGGGAAAGAACCTAACAAGACCAGCAGAGGGAAACGAATAGAATGGGGAGCACAGGGACAAGACATGATAATAAATGACAAACATGACAGGTGGTGCTTGGAATCATTGTTCTTCCTCTGTCAATCATGGTTATCATGGTTACCTGCAAGGAAACACGTCCCATCATCATTGCTTTGCACAAAAAAGGCTTCACAGGCAAGGATATTGCTGCCAGTAAGATTGCACCTAAATCAACCATTTATCGGATCATCAAGAACTTCAAGGAGAGCGGTTCAATTGTTGTGAAGAAAGTCCAGCAAGCGCCAAGACTGTCTCCTAAAGTTGATTCAGCTGTGGGATCGGGGCACAGGAATGGCAGCAGGCAGGTGTGAGTGCATCTGCACTCACAGTGAGGCGAAGATTTTGGAGGATGGCCTGGTGTCAAGAAGGGCAGCAAAGAAGCCACTTCTCTCCAGGAAAAACATCAGGGACAGACTTATATTCTACTAAAGGTACAGGGATTGGACTGCTGAGGACTGGGGTAAAGTCATTTTCTCTGATGAATCCCCTTTCTGATTGTTTGGGGATTCCGGGAAAAAGGGACATCTGGGGAATCGGGAGAAGACAAGGTGAACTTGTGGTCAACCCTCAAGAGGCGGGTGGACAAACAAAACCCCATAAATTCTGACAAACTCCAAGCATTGATTATGCAAGAATGGGCTGCCATCAGTCAGGATGTGGCCCAGAAGTTAATTGACAGCATGCCAGGGCGGATTGCAGAGGTCTTGAAAAAGAAGGGTCAACACTGCAAATATTGACTCTTTGCATCAACTTCATGTAATTGTCAATAAAAGCCTTTGACACTTTGAGACATGGATTGTGTTTGTGTGCCATTCAGAGGGTGAACAGGCAAGACAAAAGATTTAGGTGCCTTTGAATGGGTATGGTAGTACGTGCCAGGTTCATCAGTTTGTGTCAAGAACTGTAACGCTGCTGGGTTTTTCACACTCAACAGTTTCCCATGTGCATCAAGAATGGTCCACCACCCAAAGGACATCCTGACAACTTGGCACAACTGTGGGAAGCTTTAGAGTCAACATGGGTCGGCATCCCTGTGGAACATGTAGGCTTGGCCCCAAACTATGTCCTCCCGGTCTCCTCCCTATATCTTTCTTCTGTCTCCACTCTGTCTCCTCTCTGTCTCCTCCCTGTCTCCTCCCTGTCTCCTCTCTGTCTCCTCTCTGTATCTTCCTTCTGTCTCCTCTCTGTCTCCTCTCTGTCTCCTCCCTGTCTCCTCCCTGTCTCCTCCCTGTCTCCTCTCTGTCTCCTCTCTGTATCTTCCTTCTGTCTCCTCTCTGTCTCCACTCTGTCTCCTCTCTGTCTCCTCCCTGTCTCCTCCCTGTCTCCTCCCTGTCTCCTCTCTGTCTCCTCTCTGTATCTTCCTTCTGTCTCCTCTCTGTCTCCTCTCTGTCTCCTCCCTGTCTCCTCCCTGTCTCCTCTCTGTCTCCTCTCTGTCTCCTCTCTGTATCTTCCTTCTGTCTCCTCTCTGTCTCCTCTCTGTCTCCTCTCTGTCTCCTCTCTGTCTCCTCTCTGTATCTTCCTTCTGTCTCCTCTCTGTCTCCACTCTGTCTCCTCTCTGTCTCCTCCCTGTCTCCTCCCTGTCTCCTCTCTGTCTCCTCTCTGTCTCCTCTCTGTATCTTCCTTCTGTCTCCTCTCTGTCTCCCCTCTGTCTCCTCTCTGTCTCCTCTCTGTCTCCTCTCTGTATCTTCCTTCTGTCTCCTCTCTGTCTCCACTCTGTCTCCTCTCTGTCTCCTCTCTGTCTCCTCTCTGTATCTTCCTTCTGTCTCCTCTCTGTCTCCACTCTGTCTCCTCTCTGTCTCCTCCCTGTCTCCTCCCTGTCTCCTCTCTGTCTCCTCTCTGTCTCCTCTCTGTATCTTCCTTCTGTCTCCTCTCTGTCTCCCCTCTGTCTCCTCTCTGTCTCCTCTCTGTCTCCTCTCTGTATCTTCCTTCTGTCTCCTCTCTGTCTCCACTCTGTCTCCTCTCTGTCTCCTCTCTGTCTCCTCTCTGTATCTTCCTTCTGTCTCCTCTCTGTCTCCACTCTGTCTCCTCTCTGTCTCCTCCCTGTCTCCTCCCCTGTCTCCTCCCTGTCTCCTCTCTGTCTCCTCTCTGTATCTTCCTTCTGTCTCCTCTCTGTCTCCACTCTGTCTCCTCTCTGTCTCCTCCCTGTCTCCTCCCTGTCTCCTCTCTGTCTCCTCTCTGTATCTTCCTTCTGTCTCCTCTCTGTCTCCTCTCTGTCTCCTCCCTGTCTCCTCCCTGTCTCCTCCCTGTCTCCTCTCTGTCTCCTCTCTGTATCTTCCTTCTGTCTCCTCTCTGTCTCCACTCTGTCTCCTCTCTGTCTCCTCCCTGTCTCCTCCCTGTCTCCTCTCTGTCTCCTCTCTGTCTCCTCTCTGTATCTTCCTTCTGTCTCCTCTCTGTCTCCTCTCTGTCTCCTCTCTGTCTCCTCTCTGTCTCCTCTCTATCTCCTCTCTGTCTCCTCTCTGTATCTTCCTTCTGTCTCCTCTCTGTCTCCACTCTGTCTCCTCTCTGTCTCCTCTCTGTCTCCTCTCTGTCTCCTCTCTGTATCTTCCTTCTGTCTCCTCTCTGTCTCCACTCTGTCTCCTCTCTGTCTCCTCCCTGTCTCCTCCCTGTCTCCTCTCTGTCTCCTCTCTGTCTCCTCTCTGTATCTTCCTTCTGTCTCCTCTCTGTCTCCTCCCTGTCTCCTCTCTGTCTCCTCCCTGTCTCCTCTCTGTCTCCTCTCTGTATCTTCCTTCTGTCTCCTCCCTGTCTCCTCTCTGTCTCCTCTCTGTCTCCTCTCTGTATCTTCCTTCTGTCTCCTCTCTGTCTCCACTCTGTCTCCTCTCTGTCTCCTCCCTGTCTCCTCCCTGTCTCCTCTCTGTCTCCTCTCTGTCTCCTCCCTGTCTCCTCTCTGTCTCCTCTCTGTCTCCTCTCTGTATCTTCCTTCTGTCTCCTCTCTGTCTCCACTCTGTCTCCTCTCTGTCTCCTCCCTGTCTCCTCCCTGTCTCCTCTCTGTCTCCTCTCTGTCTCCTCTCTGTATCTTCCTTCTGTCTCCTCTCTGTCTCCTCCCTGTCTCCTCTCTGTCTCCTCCCTGTCTCCTCCCTGTCTCCTCTCTGTATCTTCCTTCTGTCTCCTCTCTGTCTCCTCTCTGTCTCCTCTCTGTCTCCTCCCTGTCTCCTCTCTGTATCTTCCTTCTGTCTCCTCTCTGTCTCCTCTCTGTCTCCTCTCTGTCTCCTCTCTGTATCTTCCTTCTGTCTCCTCTCTGTCTCCTCTCTGTCTCCTCTCTGTCTCCTCTCTGTCTCCTCTCTGTCTCCTCTCTGTATCTTCCTTCTGTCTCCTCTCTGTCTCCTCTCTGTCTCCACTCTGTCTCCTCTCTGTCTCCACTCTGTCTCCTCTCTGTCTCCTCTCTGTCTCCACTCTGTCTCCTCTCTGTCTCCACTCTGTCTCCTCTCTGTCTCCACTCTGTCTCCTCTCTGTCTCCTCTCTGTCTCCTCTCTGTCTCCACTCTGTCTCCACTCCGTCTCCTCTCTGTATCTTCCTTCTGTCTCCTCTCTGTCTCCTCCCTGTCTCCTCTCTGTCTCTTCTCTGTCTCCTCTTTGTCTCCCCCCTGTCTCCTCTCTGTCTCCTCTCTGTCTCCTTTCTTTCTCCTCTCTGTCTCATCCCTGTCTCCTTTCTTTCTCCTCTCTGTCTCCTCTCTGTTTCCACTCTGTCTCTTCTCTGTCTCCTTTCTTCCTCCTCTCTCTCTCCTCTCTGTCTCCTTTCTTTCTCCTCTCTGTCTCCTCTCTGTCACTCTGTATCTGGAAGAATGATCTCTGTGGTTACTTGTATATTGATGAATGATCTCTGTGGTTACTTGTATATTGATGAATGATCTCTGTGGTTACTTGTATATTGATGAATGATCTCTATGGTAACTTGTATCTGTACAGGGTGAACTCTACATGACTCTATGGTAAATTTTATCTGTACAGGGTGAACTCTACATGATCTCTATGGTAACTTGTATCTGTACAGGGTGAACTCTACATGATCTCTATGGTAACTTGTATCTGTACAGGGTGAACTCTACATGATCTCTATGGTAACTTGTATCTGTACACGGTGAACTCTACATGACTCTATGGTAACTTGTATCTGTACAGGGTGAACTCTACATGATCTCTATGGTAACTTGTATCTGTACAGGGTGAACTCTACATGATCTCTATGGTAACTTGGATATGTACAGGGGGAACTCTACATGATTTCTATGGTAACTTGTATCTGTACAGGGTGAACTCTACATGACTCTATGGTAACTTGGATATGTACAGGGTGAACTCTACATGACTCTATGGTAACTTGTATCTGTACAGGGTGAACTCTACATGATCTCTATGGTAACTTGGATATGTACAGGGGGAACTCTACATGACTCTATGCAAAGGGTTTTTATAGTCTTTAGGAATTGTGCCTCATCTGTGCTGGTGTCACCCCCACATCAAATCAAATCAAATCAAATCAAATCAAATCAAATTTATTTATATAGCCCTTCGTACATCAGCTGATATCTCAAAGTGCTGTACAGAAACCCAGCCTAAAACCCCAAACAGGTTCTGCAGGTGTAAAAGCACGGTGGCTAGGAAAAACTCCCTAGAAAGGCCAAAACCTAGGAAGAAACCTAGAGAGGAACCAGGCTATGTGGGGTGGCCAGTCCTCTTCTGGCTGTGCCGGGTAGAGATTATAACAGAACATGACCAAGATGTTCAAATGTTCATAAATGACCAGCATGGTCGAATAATAATAAGGCAGAACAGTTGAAACTGGAGCAGCAGCACAGTCAGGTGGACTGGGGACAGCAAGGAGCCATCATGTCAGGTAGTCCTGGGGCACGGTCCTAGGGCTCAGGTCCTCCGAGAGAGAGAAAGAAAGAGAGAATTAGAGAGAGCATATGTGGGGTGGCCAGTCCTCTTCTGGCTGCGCCGGGTGGAGATTATAAAAGAACATGGCCAAGATGTTCAAATGTTCATAAATGACCAGCATGGTTGAATAATAGTAAGGCAGAACAGTTGAAACTGGAGCAGCAGCATGGCCAGGTGGACTGGGGACAGCAAGGAGTCATCATGTCAGGTAGTCCTGGGACATGGTCCTAGGGCCCAGGCCAGTTGAAACTGGAGCAGCAGCATGGCCAGGTGGACTGGGGACAGCAAGGAGTCATCATGTCAGGTAGTCCTGGGGCATGGTCCCAGGGCTCAGGTCCTCCGAGAGAGAGAAAGAAAGAGAGAAGGAGAGAATTAGAGAACGCACACTTAGATTCACACAGGACACCGAATAGGACAGGAGAAGTACTCCAGATATAACAAACTGACCCTAGCCCCCCGACACATAAACTACTGCAGCATAAATACTGGAGGCTGAGACAGGAGGGGTCAGGAGACACTGTGGCCCCATCCGAGGACACCCCCGGACAGGGCCAAACAGGAAGGATATAACCCCACCCACTTTGCCAAAGCACAGCCCCCACACCACACCAGCCTTTAGATGCTGTGACATCCTGTGGAGGTCAGGCCTGGGCGATCAGGTTACTGTAACTTGGTATTGTTTGACTGGTCAATGGTGGTTGGTTTTCGTTTGAAAGAGTCACACCTTCAACTGTTCTGAATGGAATGAAATGCCGTTGTTCTGCCTCTACTCCTGTACGCTGTCCATGGAATAAGGTTGTATGAAATGCCGTTGTTCTGCCTCTACTCCTGTACGCTGTCCATGGAATAAGGTTGTGTGAAATGCCGTTGTTCTGCCTCTACTCCTGTACGCTGTCCATGGAATAAGGTTGTGTGAAATGCCGTTGTTCTGCCTCTACTCCTGTACGCTGTCCATGGAATAAGGTTGTGTGAAATGTTTATCTTGTGACACAGCAAAGCCCATGGCCTGTGTTGGTCTGAGTAGTTCATGCTTTGTCTTGGAAGGTGACCTGAGGATCTATAGGTCTAGATTGGAGATGCTTTGTCTTGGAAGGTGACCTGAGGATCTATAGGTCCAGATTGGAGATGCTTTGTCTTGGAAGGTGACCTGAGGATCTATAGGTCCAGATTGGAGATGCTTTGTCTTGGAAGGTGACCTGAGGATCTATAGGTCCAGATTGGAGATGCTTTGTCTTGGAAGGTGACCTGAGGATCTATAGGTCCAGATTGGAGATGCTTTGTCTTGGAAGGTGACCTGAGGATCTATAGGTCCAGATTGGAGATGCTTTGTCTTGGAAGGTGACCTGAGGATCTATAGGTCCAGATTGGAGATGCTTTGTCTTGGAAGGTGACCTGAGGATCTATAGGTCTAGATTGGAGATGCTTTGTCTTGGAAGGTGACCTGAGGATCTATAGGTCTAGATTGGAGATGCTTTGTCTTGGAAGGTGACCTGAGGATCTATAGGTCCAGATTGGAGATGCTTTGTCTTGGAAGGTGACCTGAGGATCTATAGGTCCAGATTGGAGATGCTTTGTCTTGGAAGGTGACCTGAGGATCTATAGGTCCAGATTGGAGATGCTTTGTCTTGGAAGGTGACCTGAGGATCTATAGGTCCAGATTGGAGATGCTTTGTCTTGGAAGGTGACCTGAGGATCTATAGGTCCAGATTGGAGATGCTTTGTCTTGGAAGGTGACCTGAGGATCTATAGGTCCAGATTGGAGATGCTTTGTCTTGGAAGGTGACCTGAGGATCTATAGGTCCAGATTGGAGATGCTTTGTCTTGGAAGGTGACCTGAGGATCTATAGGTCCAGATTGGAGATGCTTTGTCTTGGAAGGTGACCTGAGGATCTATAGGTCTAGATTGGAGATGCTTTGTCTTGGAAGGTGACCTGAGGATCTATAGGTCCAGATTGGAGATGCTTTGTCTTGGAAGGTGACCTGAGGATCTATAGGTCCAGATTGGAGATGCTTTGTCTTGGAAGGTGACCTGAGGATCTATAGGTCCAGATTGGAGATGCTTTGTCTTGGAAGGTGACCTGAGGATCTATAGGTCCAGATTGGAGATGCTTTGTTAATGTCAGGGTTGACTTATAACTTCAGCTTTATGCCTTGTATGTTATTTCATTCATTTTACAACGCTTTTAAATAACACATTCACTTCTCATGACTATTCCCTTAGTCCTGCCAAACTCAGAATTCTTGATTGCACCTGGTTTTACTATAATATTAAATGGAGTCAGATGGTCAGGTTTAGCAAATGTAGATTGTTAAATATGATTTATCACTGCACACACACACACACACACACACACACACACACACACACACACACACACACACACACACACACACACACACACACACACACACACACACACACACACACACACACACACACACACACACACACACACACACACACACACACCCTCTGATAGATATGGCCAAGAGAGCAGTCTCTTTAATGGCTCCGTTCTGAATTCTCACACTGTGATAAATGAATTTTAATTAAGAGAATATGGAGAAATGTAATAAATGATGGTATTATTTTAATGACCAGAGAACAGAAGCTTTGCCATCATCCAAGTGGAGATGCTGTATATCACATCTAGTCAACCTTAAAGGCTTCTCCACAATGCTTATTTCAGGGCAGAGTAAGGGCACCTACAGCAACAAACTGATCACTAGAAATAGACGGCGGTTTCAGACGTTTGAAAAGGTCCTAAGAACGTCGCTATATGCCTTCCTCTGTGCTCAACCCCCAAAAGAAATGTCAAACGATCGCCCAGCACTGGGAGCGAACTCATGATGCTCAGAGCCAGAGAACTCCCTCATTAGACCACTGAGCCATCTTAACCACTCACAATGAATACCTAAACTTAACCACTCACAATGAATACCTAAACTTAACCACTCACAATGAATACCTAAACTTAACCACTCACAATGAATACCTAAACTTAACCACTCACGATGAATACCTAAACTTAACCACTCACAATGAATACCTAAACTTAACCACTCACAATGAATACCTAAACTTAACCACTCACGATGAATACCTAAACTTAACCACTCACGATGAATACCTAAACTTAACCCTCTGAGTTGTTTCTGTTTCAACCCTGTAACCACATGGAATTAATGCGTAAAAACAGACGTTTATCCATAATACGTTGAATTTTGACGGGAAACAATGAGATCTTGTTGACCGAAAACTCCAGGCAGTTCCCTTATCCCCTAGCCTAGTAGAAACTTCCTGTAGATTGAATTAATTACATGAACTCCTTTCAAATATACGAAAGTGGGAAAATTGTGAACTGTCTAGGGTTTATGTGTTAGGAGTTGTTTCTGTACGGGGCCAAATCATCTAAGAATGTTTCCATGTTATTGTTCTCTTAAAGTCACATAGTGGGTCTTATTCCATGTTATTGTTCTCTTAAAGTCACATAGTGCGTCTTATTCCATGTTATTGTTCTCTTAAAGTCCCATAGCGGGTCTTATTCCATGTTATTGTTCTCTTAAAGTCCCATAGTTTCTCCAGTGGGTCTTATTCCATGTTATTGTTCTCTTAAAGTGCCATAGTTTCTCCATTGGGTCTTATTCCATGTTATTGTTCTCTTAAAGTCCCATAGTGGGTCTTATTCCATGTTATTGTTCTCTTAAAGTCCCATAGCGGGTCTTATTCCATGTTATTGTTCTCTTAAAGTCCCATAGTTTCTCCAGTGGGTCTTATTCCATGTTATTGTTCTCTTAAAGTCCCATAGTGGGTCTTATTCCATGTTATTGTTCTCTTAAAGTCCCATAGTGGGTCTTATTCCATGTTATTGTTCTCTTAAAGTCCCATAGCGGGTCTTATTCCATGTTATTGTTCTCTTAAAGTCCCATAGCGGGTCTTATTCCATGTTATTGTTCTCTTAAAGTCCCATAGTGGGTCTTATTCCATGTTATTGTTCTCTTAAAGTCCCATAGTGGGTCTTATTCCATGTTATTGTTCTCTTAAAGTCCCATAGTTTCTCCAGTGGGTCTTATTCCATGTTATTGTTCTCTTAAAGTGCCATAGTTTCTCCATTGGGTCTTATTCCATGTTATTGTTCTCTTAAAGTCCCATAGTGGGTCTTATTCCATGTTATTGTTCTCTTAAAGTCCCATAGCGGGTCTTATTCCATGTTATTGTTCTCTTAAAGTCCCATAGTTTCTCCAGTGGGTCTTATTCCATGTTATTGTTCTCTTAAAATCCCATAGTGGGTCTTATTCCATGTTATTGTTCTCTTAAAGTCCCATAGTGGGTCTTATTCCATGTTATTGTTCTCTTAAAGTCCCATAGTGGGTCTTATTCCATGTTATTGTTCTCTTAAAGTGCCATAGTTTCTCCATTGGGTCTTATTCCATGTTATTGTTCTCTTAAAGTCCCATAGTGGGTCTTATTCCATGTTATTGTTCTCTTAAAATCCCATAGTGGGTCTTATTCCATGTTATTGTTCTCTTAAAGTCCCATAGCGGGTCTTATTCCATGTTATTGTTCTCTTAAAGTCCCATAGCGGGTCTTATTCCATGTTATTGTTCTCTTAAAGTCCCATAGTGGGTCTTATTCCATGTTATTGTTCTCTTAAAGTCCCATAGTGGGTCTTATTCCATGTTATTGTTCTCTTAAAGTCCCATAGTGGGTCTTATTCCATGTTATTGTTCTCTTAAAGTCCCATAGTGGGTCTTATTCCATGTTATTGTTCTCTTAAAGTCCCATAGTGGGTCTTATTCCATGTTATTGTTCTCTTAAAGTCACATAGTGGGTCTTATTCCATGTTATTGTTCTCTTAAAGTCACATAGTGCGTCTTATTCCATGTTATTGTTCTCTTAAAGTCCCATAGTGGGTCTTATTCCATGTTATTGTTCTCTTAAAGTGCCATAGTTTCTCAATTGGGTCTTATTCCATGTTATTGTTCTCTTAAAGTCCCATAGTGGGTCTTATTCCATGTTATTGTTCTCTTAAAGTCCCATAGTGGGTCTTATTCCATGTTATTGTTCTCTTAAAGTCCCATAGCGGGTCTTATTCCATGTTATTGTTCTCTTAAAGTCCCATAGTTTCTCCAGTGGGTCTTATTCCATGTTATTGTTCTCTTAAAGTCCCATAGTGGGTCTTATTCCATGTTATTGTTCTCTTAAAGTCCCATAGTGGGTCTTATTCCATGTTATTGTTCTCTTAAAGTCCCATAGCGGGTCTTATTCCATGTTATTGTTCTCTTAAAGTCACATAGTGGGTCTTATTCCATGTTATTGTTCTCTTAAAGTCACATAGTGGGTCTTATTCCATGTTATTGTTCTCTTAAAGTCCCATAGTGGGTCTTATTCCATGTTATTGTTCTCTTAAAGTCCCATAGTGAGTCTTATTCCATGTTATTGTTCTCTTAAAGTCCCATAGTGGGTCTTATTCCATGTTATTTTTTATCTTAAAGTCCCACACTGCTGTGATCACAGTCAACACATCGGCCTGCAACGGAAACATGCAGTCTCTCCTTCACTGCAGCCGAGGTGATTAAGACATTTAAACGTGTTAACCCACGCAAGGCTGCAGGCCCAGACGGCATCCCCAGCCGCGCCCTCCGAGCATGCGCAGACCAGCTGGCCGGTGTGTTTACGGACATATTCAATCAATCCCTATACCAGTCTGCTGTTCCCACATGCTTCAAGAGGGCCACCATTGTTCCTGTTCCCAAGAAAGCTAAGGTAACTGAGCTAAACGACTACCGCCCCGTAGCACTCACTTCCGTCATCATGAAGTGCTTTGAGAGACTAGTCAAGGACCATATCACCTCCACCCTACCTGACACCCTAGACCCACTCCAATTTGCTTACCGCCCAAATAGGTCCACAGACGATGCAATCTCAACCACACTGCACACTGCCCTAACCCACCTGGACAAGAGGAATACCTATGTGAGAATGCTGTTCATCGACTACAGCTCGGCATTCAACACCATAGTACCCTCCAAGCTCGTCATCAAGCTCGAGACCCTGGGTCTCGACCCCGCCCTGTGCAACTGGGTACTGGACTTCCTGACGGGCCGCCCCCAGGTGGTGAGGGTAGGCAACAACATCTCCTCCCGCTGATCCTCAACACGGGGCCCCACAAGGGTGCGTTCTGAGCCCTCTCCTGTACTCCCTGTTCACCCACGACTGCGTGGCCACGCACGCCTCCAACTCAATCATCAAGTTTGCGGACGACACAACAGTGGTAGGCTTGATTACCAACAACGATGAGACGGCCTACAGGGAGGAGGTGAGGGCCCTTGGAGTGTGGTGTCAGGAAAATAACCTCACACTCAACGTCAACAAAACTAAGGAGATGATTGTGGACTTCAGGAAACAGCAGAGGGAACACCCCCCTATCCACATCGATGGAACAGTAGTGGAGAGGGTAGCTAGTTTTAAGTTCCTCGGCATACACATCACAGACAAACTGAATTGGTCCACTCACACTGACAGCGTCGTGAAGAAGGCGCAGCAGCGCCTATTCAACCTCAGGAGGCTGAAGAAATTCGGCTTGTCACCAAAAGCACTCACAAACTTCTACAGATGCACAATCGAGAGCATCCTGGCGGGCTGTATCACCGCCTGGTACGGCAACTGCTCCGCCCTCAACCGTAAGGCTCTCCAGAGGGTAGTGAGGACTGCACAACGCATCACCGGGGGCAAACTACCTGCCCTCCAGGACACCTACACCACCCGTTGTTACAGGAAGGCCATAAAGATCATCAAGGACATCAACCACCCGAACCACTGCCTGTTCACCCCGCTATCATCCAGAAGGCGAGGTCAGTACAGGTGCATCAAAGCTGGGACCGAGAGACTGAAAAACAGCTTCTATCTCAAGGCCATCAGACTGTTAAATAGCCACCACTAACATTGAGTGGCTGCTGCCAACACACTGTCATTGACACTGACCCAACTCCAGCCATTTTAATAATGGGAATTGATGGGAAATGATGTAAATATATCACTAGCCACTTTAAACAATGCTACCTTATATAATGTTACTTACCCTACATTATTCATCTCATATACATATGTATATACTGTACTCTACAACATCGACTGCATCCTTATGTAACACATGTATCACTAGCCACTTTAACTATGCCACTTTGTTTACTTTGTCTACATACTCATCTCATATGTATATACTGTACTCGATACCATCTACTGTATGCTGCTCTGTACCATCACTCATTCATATATCCTTATGTACATGTTCCTTATCCCCTTACACTGTGTATAAGACAGTAGTTTTGGAATTGTTAGTTAGATTACTTGTTGGTTATCACTGCATTGTCGGAACTAGAAGCACAAGCATTTCGCTACACTCGCATTAACATCTGCTAACCATGTGTATGTGACAATAAAATTGGATTTGATTTGATTTGATCACTCAGAACATAGGACACATTAAACCAGGGGTGGGCATATCCAGTCCTCCAGCAGTGTGGTCTCTGGTGTATGGAGACTGGGGGACATGTGGTGGGTGGCTGTATGTTCTGAGTGATATGATGTGTTGACTGTGAACACAGCAGTGTGGTCTCTGGTGTATGGGGACTGGGGGACATGTGGTGGGTGGGCTGTATGTTCTGTCAACGCTGGTTGGCCAGGGATGAGTGTGTACTCCACTGAACCCATTCAAGGGATGCTCTTAGTTGTCCTGCTGTGGAGTTGGATACAGCCACTGGACATGGAGATTGGATGAGGGTTCCCTGACCATGTGGTTATTATCTGTGGTGGGGGGTGATGTTCCACTCCCTGTGTGTGTGTGTGTGTGTGTGTGTGTGCGTGCGTGCGTGCGTGCGTGCGTGTGTGTGTGTGTGTGTGTGTGTGTGCACGCATATTGCCCTATCAATGCATCCCTGTGTTTAGATAATGTGTCCTCCTTACCGTTTATTGAGTAAATGTGTCCCTTCATGTTGGCAGAACCCACAGCCAAATGTCTCACACACACACACACACACACACACACACACACACACACACACACACACACACACACACACACACACACACACACACACACACACACACACACACACACACACACACACACACACACACACACACACACACACACACACACACACACACACACACAAGCCAAATGAGCCATCAGATTGGTCTGATTTCTGAACAGCTGCTCACACTATCACCCTGTTTGCCGCCCACGTCAAGAATATACCAGCCATCAGCCAATGGAAACCCAGAATACAGAGTTCTGGGCATGGTTTAACCAATAGGATAGGAGATAGTTTGGTGATGTTACGTCAGACAGTTCTGGATTAGTGGCAGTAAATAAACACACATATGTCTTCTCAGTTTAAGATCAGCCAATAGTAACAGGATAGATGGCCTGTCTGGTCATGGAGCAGCCAATGAAAACATAGGGATTTTACACACCTACACCTGTCCTGTGGATAACAAGGGTTGGGTTCTTTTCAATTATAGTCACTTCAGCAAAGGAATTTAATATAATTCTTGAACACACGCACGCGCGCGCACGCGCACGCACACACGCACACGCACACACACGCACATGCACACACACACAGATATCTGATATGTGACTTTACACCTGCACTCTCAAAATAATATATAAATATGGTTTCACCATATCTCAGGTTTTAAATGCCCTGCAATGTCTATCATTTGGAGAACGGATAAAGGCAGACCTGTCTGATAGTGCGGGGAATGCCCATGAGGAGAGAGGGAATAAGCGATTCTGTCAGCTGTCACACTGGAGAGAGGTCCTCTACCGGCGCCGCGCGCTCACCAGACAGAGCCACGCGGATTCGGCGGGAGTAGGTTATGCTCGTGCTCCTGGGAAGACGAGATATTTGGCATCGCGCTGCCTCAGTGTGAGCCGCTGTAAACCTGGACAAGAGTCTGCTAATACAACGGCTTTATAGAAACATCACAACGGCCCGGGAATGAGAGATGAACGGGAACAGAGCAAGCTTTGGATATCCTGCGTCTGATGTTGATTAACTGAACGGAATTTGGTTAGCATGGAACAATTTCAGGTAAGATTTAAAGGAGCTCGGGCAAATGTATCCCAATATAAGCGGATATCATAAGGAATAACGCGTTGTTATTCATTTGAAGTGTCTTACTTTGCGGCTGTGGTGTTGCGTTATGATAAGTCTTTCAACGTTAAATAACGGTCGAGTCCACTTGACATGTCTGTGATTAGTCTTTACGGATCTAGAGAGCGGGAGACAACTCGTGAGCAGCCCTAGCGACGGGGGATATCTATACTGGGCGATACCTTCACAAGACTGCTAAACTGCGACGCATAGCCGAGCGGATAGTCCAAAATGTTCAGAAAGGAGCAAGGTGCTCTAGTTATGGCGTTTGACTAATCAGCTCCCCTATAAATATAGTCGCAGATGAGAAAATAACGTGTCCAGATAATATACTAGCGCAGGGTGACAGCCAGAAAGATCAGGCAGCGCGTTTATCAGATAGCGGAGAGACGCGCCCGAGGCCGGCGCCGGGGTTGGCTCCAGGGCTCCCTCCGCGGCAGACAGTCCGGTTGTGGACCGAGTTCAAATTAGTTTTATATTGGATATTGGGTGGATATTCGGTTCTCTCTACTCAATTGCTATTGAACCAAGCCTTCAGTAATGCATGACGCATGTCTATGAAAACCATATATGGATGAAGAACAATCCACACATTTGTTTGCTGTAAAATAAAATAAAAATCTTCAAAAACGTTTGGATTGTTCTCCATCCACCCTGATTCAGAATATATCATGTTTCATAGTCATGGTCTGCTTGGGTAAATAACTATTGACGAGAGAAATCAGAATATCCACCAAATATCCAGTATAAAACTAATTTTACCTTGGTCGGCTGTGGCACCTTTGGTACTGGGCCAATGCCAACACAGGGGCAGTAAACAAAGTTCCCCCCTTCGGTCGGTGCCCACGGCCGGACTGACAGTAATTGTAACACAGATTTGTGGTGGATTACGCAGCAGAGCCCCAGCTGTGCTGTGTCGTTTAGTGTGCACACTGTGTCGCGCTCAGCACGCAAATTCTTTTTCTATTGCCTTTTTAGTGCATGACAACGAGCAGCAGCCTTGTAAGATAAATCTCCAGTAGCCTAATTGGATAGAATGATAAACGGTGAAGAGAAGGAAAAGAGAGAGGTCCCGTTTAACATTCCCTGTAATATGTTTTCATGGCCTATTTGGGCTATTCATTCCATAACAAAGCTGTTGTCATTTGTTTCCATCATCAAATAATCATTTACCAATGAATTTCAAGGAGAAGCCAATATGTTGCCCACAAGTCACTGAGGCTTTGCACCTGGTGTTATCATTTAGTTGAGCTTTTCTTTCTGCCACTGCGACTGGTCGTCTGCCCCAAGTATCTTGTCTAGCTAGCTGTGGTAGTAATGTAGAGACTACCCGGCTATAAATAATATTACAAGTTCTCCGAGCTCCATGTGCTGCTGGATTGGTTTACCGGGTCGGCTCAGCCCCAGTCACCTTGTTATCCGCTTTGTACGAGGGCGGATATAATCCCTCCCTATTTCGTGCACTACTTTTAACCAGAGCCCTATCAGCCCTGGTCAAAAGTAGTGCACTATTTAGGGAATAGGGTGCCATTTGGGATGTTGCCCTACTGCCATTACTGCCCCGCCCACGCTCAACCACGGAGGGGAACAAACGCGCCACAGCAGATAACGGCTGGAGCCACTTGTCACGGGTGGTGGGCTCCTCGGGACCTACCGGAGCCACTTGTCACGGGTGGTGGGCTCCTCGGGACCTACCGGAGCCACTTGTCATGGGTGGTGGGCTCCTCGGGACCTACCGGAGTTGACCCCTCCATTTTATTACTTCATGTTATGACCTTCCAGTTGCCAGGGAGGATAACCTCTCTGATGCTCATCACGGGACAGTAACGGACAGGTAAAGGATTGCGAGGACGCTCTCCGTTGAATTGGTTAGACTAGATGTTTTTTCAGGTGCGTGGTTGAACTATCATTTGAATGTGTGTGTGTGTGTGTGTGAGAGATCGAAGTAGATAGTGCGTGTCAACTGTGCTGCTGAAGTGCTGTATAATTCTATTCAGTCAATTATGTGTAGTGCATTTGAACAGAGTTTGCACTTATCCAAAGTGCACTTCCCTGGATTTGACTGCAATGTTATTACATGGGGTTGTCATGTGTCCGTGGGTTCAAATGACGTTGAGGTGTGTTGAGGTACAATACTAGCCAGAGTCATCACAGGGACTTAACTCCATGCCTGTGAGGAGAGATGTGTTTAAAGGTGTATGTGTGGTTGGTGATCTGTGAGGAGATTTGTGTGGTTGGTGATCTGTGAGGAGAGATGTGTTTAAAGGTGTATGTGTGGTTGGTGATCTGTATGTGTGTTATGTGGTTGGTGATCTGGAGTTGTGTTTAAAGGTGTATGTGTGGTTGGTGAACTGTGAGGAGAGATGTGTTTAAAGGTGTATGTGTGGTTGGTGATCTGTGAGGAGAGATGTGTATGTGTGGTTGGTGATCTGTGAGGAGAGATGTGTTTAAAGGTGTATGTGTGGTTGGTGATCTGTGAGGAGAGATGTGTTTAAAGGTGTATGTGTGGTTGGTGATCTGTGAGGAGAGATGTGTTTAAAGGTGTATGTATGTGTGGTTGGTGATCTGTGAGGAGAGATGTGTTTAAAGGTGTATGTGTGGTTGGTGATCTGTGAGGAGAGATGTGTTTAAAGGTGTATATGTGGTTGGTGATCTGTGAGGAGAGATGTGTTTAAAGGTGTATGTGTGGTTGGTGAACTGTGAGGAGAGATGTGTTTAAAGGTGTATGTGTGGTTGGTGAACTGTGAGGAGAGATGTGTTTAAAGGTGTATGTGTGGTTGGTGAACTGTGAGGAGAGAGATGTGTTTGTATGTGGTTGGTGAACTGTAGGAGAGTGTGTGTGGTTGGTGAACTGTGAGGAGAGATGTGTTTAAAGGTGTATGTGTGGTTGGTGATCTGTGAGGAGAGATGTGTTTAAAGGTGTATGTGTGGTTGGTGAACTGTGAGGAGAGATGTGTTTAAAGGTGTATGTGTGGTTGGTGAACTGTGAGGAGAGATGTGTTTAAAGGTGTATGTGTGGTTGGTGAACTGTGAGGAGAGATGTGTTTAAAGGTGTATGTGTGGTTGGTGATCTGTGAGGAGAGATGTGTTTAAAGGTGTATGTGTGGTTGGTGAACTGTGAGGAGAGATGTGTATGTGTGGTTGGTGAACTGTGAGGAGAGATGTGTTTAAAGGTGTATGTGTGGTTGGTGAACTGTGAGGAGAGATGTGTTTAAAGGTGTATGTGTGGTTGGTGAACTGTGAGGAGAGATGTGTTTAAAGGTGTATGTGTGGTTGGTGAACTGTGAGGAGAGATGTGTTTAAAGGTGTATGTGTGGTTGGTGAACTGTGAGGAGAGATGTGTTTAAAGGTGTATGTGTGGTTGGTGAACTGTGAGGAGAGATGTGTTTAAAGGTGTATGTGTGGTTGGTGAACTGTGAGGAGAGATGTGTTTAAAGGTGTATGTGTGGTTGGTGAACTGTGAGGAGAGATGTGTTTAAAGGTGTATGTGTGGTTGGTGAACTGTGAGGAGAGATGTGTTTAAAGGTGTATGTGTGGTTGGTGAACTGTGAGGAGAGATGTGTTTAAAGGTGTATGTGTGGTTGGTGAACTGTGAGGAGAGATGTGTTTAAAGGTGTATGTGTGGTTGGTGAACTGTGAGGAGAGATGTGTTTAAAGGTGTATGTGTGGTTGGTGAACTGTGAGGAGAGATGTGTTTAAAGGTGTATGTGTGGTTGGTGAACTGTGAGGAGAGATGTGTTTAAAGGTGTATGTGTGGTTGGTGAACTGTGAGGAGAGATGTGTTTAAAGGTGTATGTGTGGTTGGTGAACTGTGAGGAGAGATGTGTTTAAAGGTGTATGTGTGGTTGGTGAACTGTGAGGAGAGATGTGTTTAAAGGTGTATGTGTGGTTGGTGAACTGTGAGGAGAGATGTGTTTAAAGGTGTATGTGTGGTTGGTGAACTGTGAGGAGAGATGTGTTTAAAGGTGTATGTGTGGTTGGTGAACTGTGAGGAGAGATGTGTTTAAAGGTGTATGTGTGGTTGGTGAACTGTGAGGAGAGATGTGTTTAAAGGTGTATGTGTGGTTGGTGAACTGTGAGGAGAGATGTGTTTAAAGGTGTATATGTGGTTGGTGAACTGTGAGGAGAGATGTGTTTAAAGGTGTATGTGTGGTTGGTGAACTGTGAGGAGAGATGTGTTTAAAGGTGTATGTGTGGTTGGTGAACTGTGAGGAGAGATGTGTTTAAAGGTGTATATGTGGTTGGTGAACTGTGAGGAGAGATGTGTTTAAAGGTGTATGTGTGGTTGGTGAACTGTGAGGAGAGATGTGTTTAAAGGTGTATGTGTGGTTGGTGAACTGTGAGGAGAGATGTGTTTAAAGGTGTATGTGTGGTTGGTGAACTGTGAGGAGAGATGTGTTTAAAGGTGTATGTGTGGTTGGTGAACTGTGAGGAGAGATGTGTTTAAAGGTGTATGTGTGGTTGGTGAACTGTGAGTTGGAGAGATGTGTTTAAAGGTGTATTTTTGGTGAACTGTGAGGAGAGATGTTTTATGTATTGTGGTTGGTGAACTGTGAGGAGAGATGTGTTTAAAGGTGTATGTGTGGTGAAGTGTGAGGGAATGTGTAGTATGTGTGGTTCAGGAGACTACTGTGAGGAGGGAATGTGTTAAACCCTCAATTGTGGTTGGTGAACTGTGAGGATCCTGTCACTTTCAGATGTGTAATGGAAAGTGTGGCTTGGTCACAACTCCCTCGGAGACACCCGCTGAGAGTGGGATCACAGCCGTGGCTCATGGTCACAACTCCCTGGAGACACCCGAGAGTGGGATCACAGCCGTGGCTCATATCACAACTCCTGGAGACACCCGTGAGAGTGGGATCACAGCCGTGGCTTGGTCACAACTGTGAGACACCCGAGAGTGGGATCACAGCCGTGGCTCATATCACAACTCCCTGGAGACACCCGTGAGGAGAGATGGGATCAAAGGTGGCTCATTGTCCAGCACACTGTGGAGCAATGTGTTTAAGTGCCTTGCTCAAGGTTGGGCACAGCGACAGGTCTTCAACTTGTGAGGCTCGGGTGTTTCAAACCTGTAACCTTTGGTTACTAGCCAAACGCTCTAACCTCGAGGTTATACCTACCACCCCTCAAAACCATCTTTAACCTGTGTCATGTCTAGGTCTGTATCCCCAGGTTAGACTGAGCTGTGGTCTTAAAGGTTAGACTGAGCTGTGGTCTGTGTAGGTCTGTAACTACAGGTTAGACTGAGCTGTGGTCTGTGTAGGTCTGTATCCCCTGGTTAGACTGAGCTGTGGTCTGTGTAGGTCTGTATCTCCAGGTAGACTGAGCTGTGGTCTGTGTAGGTCTGTATCTCCAGGTTAGACTGAGCTGTGGTCTGTATCTCCAGGTTAGACTGAGCTGTGGTCTGTATCTCCAGGTGTAGACTGAGCTGTGGTCTTGTATCTGTAACTCCAGGTTAGACTGAGCTGTGGTCACAGCCGTAGGTCTGTACAACTCCTGGTTAGACTGGGAGCTGTGGTCTGTCACAGGTCCCTGTAGAGTGGGATCACAGCCGTGGCTCATCACTGTATCCCCTGGTAGACTGAGCTGTGGTCTGTGTAGGTCTGTATCTCCAGGTTAGACTGAGCTGTGGTCTGTAGGTCTGTATCTCCAGGTAGACTGAGCTGTGGTCTGTATCTCCAGGTTAGACTGAGCTGTGGTCTGTATCTCCAGGTTAGACTGAGCTGTGGTCTGTCATCTCCAGGTTAGACTGAGCTGTGTCCTATCTAGGTATGTATCTCCAGGTTAGACTGAGCTGTGGTCAGTATCTCCAGGTTTAGACCTGAGCTGTAGTCTGTATCTCCAGGTTAGACTGAGCTGTGGTCTGTATCTCCAGGTTAGACTGAGCTGTGTCTGTCTAGGTCTGTATCTCCAGGTTAGACTGAGCTGTGTCCTGTCTAGGTCTGTATCTCCAGGTTAGACTGAGCTGTGGTCTGTGTAGGTCTGTATCTCCAGGTAGACTGACTGTGGTCTGTGGTCTGTATCTCCAGGTTAGACTGAGCTGTGGTCTGTATCTCCAGGTTAGACTGAGCTGTGGTCTGTATCTCCAGGTTAGACTGAGCTGTGTCCTATCTAGGTCTGTATCTCCAGGTTAGACTGAGCTGTGGTCTGTCTAGGTCTGTATCTCCAGGTTAGACTGAGCTGTGGTCTGTATCTCCAGGTAAACTGAGTGTGTCCTGTCTGTATCTCCAGGTTAGACTGAGCTGTGGTCTGTGTAGGTCTGTATCTCCAGGTTAGACTGAGCTGTGGTCTGTATCTCCAGGTTAGACTGAGCTGTGGTCTGTATCTCCAGGTTAGACTGAGCTGTGGTCTGTATCTCCAGGTTAGACTGAGCTGTGGTCTGTATCTCCAGGTTAGACTGAGCTGTGGTCTGTCTAGGTCTGTATCCAGGTTAGACTGAGCTGTGGTCTGTCAGGACTGTATCTCCAGGTTAGACTGAGCTGTGGTCTGTGTAGGTCTGTATCTCCAGGTTAGACTGAGCTGTGGTCTGTATCTCCAGGTTAGACTGAGCTGTGCTGTGGTCTGTATCTCCAGGTTAGACTGAGCTGTGGTCTGTATCTCCAGGTTAGACTGAGCTGTGGTCTGTATCTCCAGGTTAGACTGAGCTGTGGTCTGTATCTCCAGGTTAGACTGAGCTGTGGTCTGTATCTCCAGGTTAGACTGAGCTGTGGTCTGTATCTCCAGGTTAGACTGAGCTGTGGTCTGGTATCTCCAGGTTAGACTGAGCTGTGGTCTGTATCTCCAGGTTAGACTGAGCTGTGGTCTGTATCTCCAGGTTAGACTGAGCTGTGGTCTGTATCTCCAGGTTAGACTGAGCTGTGTCCTGTCTAGGTCTGTATCTCCAGGTTAGACTGAGCTGTGTCCTGTCTAGGTCTGTATCTCCAGGTTAGACTGAGCTGCTCCTGTCTAATGGTCTGTATCTCCAGGTAAACTGAGCTGTGGTCTGTATCTCCAGGTTAGACTGAGCTGTGGTCTGTATCTCCAGGTTAGACTGAGCTGTGGTCTGTATCTCCAGGTTAGACTGAGCTTGTCTGTGGTCTGTATCTCCAGGTTAGACTGAGCTGTGTCCTGTCTAGGTCTGTATCTCCAGGTTAGACTGAGCTGTGGTCCTGTCTAAACACTGAGTCCCCAAAAGTTGTATCTCCAGGTTAGACTGAGCTGTGGTCTGTATCTCCAGGTAAACTGAGCTGTGGTCTGTATCTCCAGGTTAGACTGAGCTGTGGTCTGTATCTCCAGGTTAGACTGAGCTGTGGTCTGTATCTCCAGATTAGACTGAGCTGTGGCCTGTATGTCCAGGTAAACTGAGCTGTGGTGAGTCTCTGTTTCCAGCCAGATCAGCCAGTCAGTGAGAGAGAGACCAGGGGATTCCTTTCCTTCTCCTGGTTGATCCGGCCTTTCCGGCGCTGCAGACAGATTGAGCCGTGGATCCTGGTCAGATGAAGCAGGCTGTCTGGGGAAGCACTGCTTGTATTGGCAGATGGCTTATTGTCCCGCGGCTTCAGTCCCCTTCTGCATCCCAGTCCTCAGGCTGGAAGCCCTAACACTGCTGTTAATGTTATACCACGGGTCCTTCCCACTGCGGGGTGGGAGGAGATGGGTGTGTGACGTCTGTGTCAGTCAGTGGAGGCTGCTGAGGGAGGACGGCTCATATTAATGGCTGGAACTGAGTAAATGTAATGGTATCATGGTTCATGTCCATTCACTCCTTTCCAGACATTATTATGAGCCGTCCTCCCTCTGTAGCCTCAACGTGTGTGTGTGTGTGTGTGTGTGTGTGTGTGTGTGTGTGTGTGTGTGTGTGTGTGTGTGTGTGTGTGTGTGTGTGTGTGTGTGTGTGTGTGTGTGTGTGTGTGTGTGTGTTTGTGTGTGTGTGTGTGTTCTGTGTGTGTGAGTGAGTTTAACTACACTAGAAGTCCCCAAAAGAATTGTAAATGAACAAAAAGTTGACCAACTGGGGACATTTAGTTGGTCCCTACATTTATCAGTTTATCAGTCTTGTGAAGGTATCACCCAGTATAGATATCTGAAATGCCCGATTGTTGCTAGGGCTGCTCACCAGTCAAATGCTCTTTCTAGTTTCAGGGACCTTATATCTTAACCATGGAATTTAGACTGAACCTGTTTTTAGTTTCAGGGACCTTATATCTGACCAGGAGCTTAGACTGAACCTGTTTTTAGTTTTCAGGTAATCTGACCAAGTTTAGGGTGAACCTCTTCTGTTTTTAGTTTCAGGGTTAGGGAGTTTAGACTAGGTTTTTTTAGTTCAGGGACCTTATATCTGAGGAGTTTAGACTGGACCTCTTCTGTTTTTAGTTTCAGGGACCTTATATTTTCTGTTTTTAGGTTCAGGGACCTTATATTGACCATGGAGTTTAGACTGAACCTCTTCTGTTTTTAGTTTTATATCTGACCATGGAGTTTAGACTAACCTCTTCTGTTTTTAGTTAGGGTTACCTTTATCTGACCATGGAGTTTAGACTGAACCTGTTTTTTTTAGTTTCAGGGCCCTTTAGGACATGGAGTTTAGACTGAACCTGTTTTTAGGTTTCAGGGTTATGGGACTGAATTTTAGTTGGGACCTTATATCCCCCATGGAGTTTAGACTGTTAGGTTCAGGGGTTAGGGAAAATAGGATTTTTAATGGGACTGAACCATGGAGTTGTAGTGTTTTTAGTTTCAAGGTTAGTTGAAAAGTTTAGACTGAACCTGTGTGTTTTTAGTTTCAGGTGACTTAGCCATTAGCCTGAACCGCCCACCCACTCCCTCTCCCCCATGGACTGTACTGGAGCAGGTGTTCCTGCTGAGAAAGACCTTGCCCCCTTCTGTTTTGTTCCCCTCTAGTCACTGAAGGCATCATTACAACTCAGAGGGTGTTTTGTTTCAGTGACCTTATATGTGGAGTTTAGACTGTCTTCTGTTTTTAGTTTCAGAGAGATATCTGACCATGTGTGTTTAGACTGAACGTTTTTAGTTTGTGACCTGTATCTGACATTTAGTTCTGTGTGTCTGCGTTTGTTCATGCCTGTGTATTTGACCATGGGTTTCATATGCCCTGTATCTGTTGTTTCAGGGACCTTATATCTGTGTGTTGTGAACCTGTTCTGTGTTGTGTGTGTGTATGTGTGACCATGGAGTTTAGTGTGTGTGTGTTGTGTGTGTGTGTGTCTGTGTTTGTGTGTGTGAAACGTTATTATTTATGTGTGTTTGTCTCTGTATTTGTTTCTGTATCACTGATCAGAGTGAGGAGAGACGAGGGAATTCCATGTCTTTAGATGGATCCTGTTTTTAGTTTCAGCCATTACTCACTGGAGTTTAGCCAATGCCAAACTCTTCTGTTTTTAGGGAACTAAGGGAGAATAGACCAATGGATATTTCAGTTGCCATCTGTTTTTAGTTTAAAGGAGTCCTTTAATGTGCACCATAAAGCAGGAAGTTTAAGCTCCTGAAATGCCCGATTGTTTTTAGTTTCAGGGCCCTTATATCTGACCATGGAGTTTAGACTGAACCTCTTCTGTTTTTAGTTTCAGGGACCTTATATCTGACCATGGAGTTTAGACTGAACCTCTTCTGTTTTTAGTTTCAGGGACCTTATATCTGACCATGGAGTTTAGACTGAACCTGTTTTTAGTTTCAGGGCCCTTATATCTGACCATGGAGTTTAGACTGAACCTCTTCTGTTTTTAGTTTCAGGGACCTTATATCTGACCATGGAGTTTAGACTGAACCTCTTCTGTTTTTAGTTTCAGGGACCTTATATCTGACCATGGAGT
>NW_025747053.1:0-72652 GCF_021184085.1 Oncorhynchus gorbuscha
CTAGACCAGGTCAAATAGCACCATATTCCCTATAGACCAGGTCAAATGGCACCCTATTCCCTATAGACCAGGTCAAATGGCACCCTATTCCCTATAGACCAGGTCAAATAGCACCATATTCCCTATAGACCAGGTCAAATGGCACCATATTCCCTATAGACCAGGTCAAATAGCACCATATTCCCTATAGACCAGGTCAAATGGCACCATATTCCCTATAGACCAGGTCAAATGGCACCATATTCCCTATAGACCAGGTCAAATGGCACCATATTCCCTATAGACCAGGTCAAATGGCACCCTATTCCCTAGACCAGGTCAAATGGCACCATATTCCTAGACCAGGTCAAATGGCACCATATTCCCTATAGACCAGGTCAAATGGCACCATATTCCCTATAGACCAGGTCAAATGGCACCCTATTCCCTATAGACCAGGTCAAATGGCACCATATTCCCTATAGACCAGGTCAAATGGCACCATATTCCCTATAGACCAGGTCAAATGGCACCATATTCCCTATAGACCAGGTCAAATGGCACCATATTCCCTATAGACCAGGTCAAATGGCACCATATTCCCTATAGACCAGGTCAAATGGCACCATATTCCCTATAGACCAGGTCAAATGGCACCATATTCCCTATAGACCAGGTCAAATGGCACCATATTCCCTATAGACCAGGTCAAATGGCACCATATTCCCTATAGACCAGGTCAAATGGAACCCTAGTCCCTATAGACCAGGTCAAATGGCACCCTATTCCCTAGACCAGGTCAAATGGCACCATATTCCTAGACCAGGTCAAATGGCACCATATTCCCTATAGACCAGGTCAAATGGCACCATATTCCCTATAGACCAGGTCAAATGGCACCATATTCCCTATAGACCAGGTCAAATGGCACCATATTCCCTATAGACCAGGTCAAATGGCACCATATTCCCTATAGACCAGGTCAAATGGCACCATATTCCCTATAGACCAGGTCAAATGGCACCCTATTCCCTATAGACCAGGTCAAATGGCACCATATTCCCTATAGACCAGGTCAAATGGCACCATATTCCCTATAGACCAGGTCAAATGGCACCATATTCCTAGACCAGGTCAAATGGCACCATATTCCCTATAGACCAGGTCAAATGGCACCATATTCCCTATAGACCAGGTCAAATGGCACCATATTCCCTATAGACCAGGTCAAATGGCACCATATTCCCTATAGACCAGGTCAAATGGCACCATATTCCCTATAGACCAGGTCAAATGGCACCATATTCCCTATAGACCAGGTCAAATGGCACCATATTCCCTATAGACCAGGTCAAATGGCACCATATTCCCTATAGACCAGGTCAAATGGCACCATATTCCCTATAGACCAGGTCAAATGGCCCATATTCCCTATAGACCAGGTCAAATGGAACCCTATTCCCTATAGACCAGGTCAAATGGCACCCTATTCCTAATAGACCAGGTCAAATAGCACCACATTCCCTATAGACCAGGTCAAATAGCACCATATTCCCTATAGACCAGGTCAAATAGCACCAAATTCCTAAACCAGGTCAAATGGCACCATATTCCCTATAGACCAGGTCAAATGGCACCCTATTCCCTATAGACCAGGTCAAATGGCACCATATTCCCTATAGACCAGGTCAAATGGCACCATATTCCCTATAGACCAGGTCAAATGGCACCATATTCCCTATAGACCAGGTCAAATGGCACCATATTCCCTATAGACCAGGTCAAATGGCACCATATTCCCTATAGACCAGGTCAAATGGCACCATATTCCCTATAGACCAGGTCAAATGGCACCATATTCCCTATAGACCAGGTCAAATGGCACCATATTCCCTATAGACCAGGTCAAATGGCACCATATTCCCTATAGACCAGGTCAAATGGCACCATATTCCCTATAGACCAGGTCAAATGGCACCATATTCCCTATAGACCAGGTCAAATGGCACCATATTCCCTATAGACCAGGTCAAATGGCACCCTATTCCCTATAGACCAGGTCAAATGGCACCATATTCCCTATAGACCAGGTCAAATGGCACCATATTCCCTATAGACCAGGTCAAATAGCACCACATTCCCTATAGACCAGGTCAAATAGCACCATATTCCCTATAGACCAGGTCAAATAGCACCATATTCCCTATAGACCAGGTCAAATGGCACCATATTCCCTATAGACCAGGTCAAATGGCACCATATTCCCTATAGACCAGGTCAAATGGCACCATATTCCCTATAGACCAGGTCAAATGGCACCATATTCCCTATAGACCAGGTCAAATGGCACCATATTCCCTATAGACCAGGTCAAATGGCACCCTATTCCCTATAGACCAGGTCAAATAGCACCACATTCCCTATAGACCAGGTAAATTCCCTATAGACCAGGTCAAATAGCACCATATTCCCTATAGACCAGGTCAAATGGCACCATATTCCTATAGACCAGGTCAAATGGCACCATATTCCCTATAGACCAGGTCAAATGGCACCATATTCCCTATAGACCAGGTCAAATGGCACCATATTCCCTATAGACCAGGTCAAATGGCACCATATTCCCTATAGACCAGGTCAAATGGCACCATATTCCCTATAGACCAGGTCAAATGGCACCATATTCCCTATAGACCAGGTCAAATGGCACCATATTCCCTATAGACCAGGTCAAATGGCACCATATTCCCTATAGACCAGGTCAAATGGCACCCTATTCCCTATAGACCAGGTCAAATGGCACCATATTCCCTATAGACCAGGTCAAATGGCACCATATTCCCTATAGACCAGGTCAAATGGCACCATATTCCCTATAGACCAGGTCAAATGGCACCATATTCCCTATAGACCAGGTCAAATGGCACCATATTCCCTATAGACCAGGTCAAATGGCACCATATTCCCTATAGACCAGGTCAAATGGCACCATATTCCCTATAGACCAGGTCAAATGGCACCATATTCCCTATAGACCAGGTCAAATGGCACCATATTCCCTATAGACCAGGTCAAATGGCACCATATTCCCTATAGACCAGGTCAAATGGCACCATATTCCCTATAGACCAGGTCAAATGGCACCATATTCCCTATAGACCAGGTCAAATGGCACCATATTCCCTATAGACCAGGTCAAATGGCACCATATTCCTAGACCAGGTCAAATGGCACCATATTCCCTATAGACCAGGTCAAATGGCACCATATTCCCTATAGACCAGGTCAAATAGCACCATATTCCCTATAGACCAGGTCAAATGGCACCATATTCCCTATAGACCAGGTCAAATAGCACCATATTCCCTATAGACCAGGTCAAATGGCACCATATTCCCTATAGACCAGGTCAAATAGCACCATATTCCCTATAGACCAGGTCAAATGGCACCATATTCCCTATAGACCAGGTCAAATGGCACCATATTCCCTATAGACCAGGTCAAATGGCACCATATTCCCTATAGACCAGGTCAAATGGCACCATATTCCCTATAGACCAGGTCAAATGGCACCATATTCCCTATAGACCAGGTCAAATGGCACCATATTCCCTATAGACCAGGTCAAATGGCACCATATTCCCTATAGACCAGGTCAAATGGCACCATATTCCCTATAGACCAGGTCAAATGGCACCATATTCCCTATAGACCAGGTCAAATGGCACCATATTCCCTATAGACCAGGTCAAATGGCACCATATTCCCTATAGACCAGGTCAAATGGCACCATATTCCCTATAGACCAGGTCAAATGGCACCATATTCCCTATAGACCAGGTCAAATGGCACCATATTCCCCAGGTCATAGACCAGGTCAAATGGCACCATATTCCCTATAGACCAGGTCAAATGGCACCATATTCCCTATAGACCAGGTCAAATGGCAAATGGCCATATTCCCTATAGACCAGGTCAAATGGCACCATATTCCCTATAGACCAGGTCAAATGGCACCATATTCCCTATAGACCAGGTCAAATGGCACCATATTCCCTATAGACCAGGTCAAATGGCACCATATTCCCTATAGACCAGGTCAAATGGCACCATATTCCCCAGGTCAAATAGCACCAGACCAGGTCAAATGGCACCATATTCCCTATAGACCAGGTCAAATGGCACCATATTCCCTATAGACCAGGTCAAATGGCACCATATTCCCTATAGACCAGGTCAAATGGCACCATATTCCCTAGACCAGGTCAAATGGCACCATATTCCCTATAGACCAGGTCAAATGGCACCATATTCCCTATAGACCAGGTCAAATGGCACCATATTCCCTATAGACCAGGTCAAATGGCACCATATTCCCTATAGACCAGGTCAAATGGCACCATATTCCCTAGACCAGGTCAAATGGCACCATATTCCCTATAGACCAGGTCAAATGGCACCATATTCCCTATAGACCAGGTCAAATGGCACCATATTCCCTATAGACCAGGTCAAATGGCACCATATTCCCTATAGACCAGGTCAAATGGCACCATATTCCCTATAGACCAGGTCAAATGGCACCATATTCCCTATAGACCAGGTCAAATGGCACCATATTCCCTATAGACCAGGTCAAATGGCACCATATTCCCTATAGACCAGGTCAAATGGCACCATATTCCCTATAGACCAGGTCAAATGGCACCATATTCCCTATAGACCAGGTCAAATGGCACCATATTCCCTATAGACCAGGTCAAATGGCACCATATTCCCTATAGACCAGGTCAAATGGCACCATATTCCCTATAGACCAGGTCAAATGGCACCATATTCCCTATAGACCAGGTCAAATGGCACCATATTCCCTATAGACCAGGTCAAATGGCACCATATTCCCTATAGACCAGGTCAAATGGCACCATATTCCCTATAGACCAGGTCAAATGGCACCATATTCCCTATAGACCAGGTCAAATGGCACCATATTCCTAGACCAGGTCAAATGGCACCATATTCCCTATAGACCAGGTCAAATGGCACCATATTCCCTATAGACCAGGTCAAATGGCACCATATTCCCTATAGACCAGGTCAAATGGCACCATATTCCCTATAGACCAGGTCAAATGGCACCATATTCCCTATAGACCAGGTCAAATGGCACCATATTCCCTATAGACCAGGTCAAATGGCACCATATTCCCTATAGACCAGGTCAAATGGCACCATATTCCCTATAGACCAGGTCAAATGGCACCATATTCCCTATAGACCAGGTCAAATGGCACCATATTCCCTATAGACCAGGTCAAATGGCACCATATTCCCTATAGACCAGGTCAAATGGCACCATATTCCCTATAGACCAGGTCAAATGGCACCATATTCCCTATAGACCAGGTCAAATGGCACCATATTCCCTATAGACCAGGTCAAATGGCACCATATTCCCTATAGACCAGGTCAAATGGCACCATATTCCCTATAGACCAGGTCAAATGGCACCATATTCCTAGACCAGGTCAAATGGCACCATATTCCCTATAGACCAGGTCAAATGGCACCATATTCCCTATAGACCAGGTCAAATGGGTCAAATGGCACCATATTCCCTATAGACCAGGTCAAATGGCACCATATTCCCTATAGACCAGGTCAAATGGCACCATATTCCCTATAGACCAGGTCAAATGGCACCATATTCCCTATAGACCAGGTCAAATGGCACCATATTCCCTATAGACCAGGTCAAATGGCACCATATTCCCTATAGACCAGGTCAAATGGCACCATATTCCCTAGACCAGGTCAAATGGCACCATATTCCCTATAGACCAGGTCAAATGGCACCATATTCCCTATAGACCAGGTCAAATGGCACCATATTCCCTATAGACCAGGTCAAATGGCACCATATTCCCTATAGACCAGGTCAAATGGCACCATATTCCCTATAGACCAGGTCAAATGGCACCATATTCCCTATAGACCAGGTCAAATGGCACCATATTCCCTATAGACCAGGTCAAATGGCACCATATTCCCTATAGACCAGGTCAAATGGCACCATATTCCCTATAGACCAGGTCAAATGGCACCATATTCCCTATAGACCAGGTCAAATGGCACCATATTCCCTATAGACCAGGTCAAATGGCACCATATTCCCTATAGACCAGGTCAAATGGCACCATATTCCCTATAGACCAGGTCAAATGGCACCATATTCCCTATAGACCAGGTCAAATGGCACCATATTCCCTATAGACCAGGTCAAATGGCACCATATTCCTAGACCAGGTCAAATGGCACCATATTCCCTATAGACCAGGTCAAATGGCACCATATTCCCTATAGACCAGGTCAAATGGCACCATATTCCCTATAGACCAGGTCAAATGGCACCATATTCCCTATAGACCAGGTCAAATGGCACCATATTCCCTATAGACCAGGTCAAATGGCACCATATTCCCTATAGACCAGGTCAAATGGCACCCTATTCCCTATAGACCAGGTCAAATAGCACCATATTCCCTATAGACCAGGTCAAATAGCACCATATTCCCTATAGACCAGGTCAAATGGCACCATATTCCCTATAGACCAGGTCAAATGGCACCATATTCCCTATAGACCAGGTCAAATGGCACCATATTCCCTATAGACCAGGTCAAATGGCACCATATTCCCTATCAAATGGCACCATATTCCCTAGACCAGGTCAAATGGCACCATATTCCCTATAGACCAGGTCAAATGGCACCATATTCCCTATAGACCAGGTCAAATGGCACCATATTCCCTATAGACCAGGTCAAATGGCACCATATTCCCTATAGACCAGGTCAAATGGCACCATATTCCCTAGACCAGGTCAAATGGCACCATATTCCCTATAGACCAGGTCAAATGGCACCATATTCCCTATAGACCAGGTCAAATGGCACCATATTCCCTATAGACCAGGTCAAATGGCACCATATTCTATTCCCTATAGACCAGGTCAAATGGCACCATATTCCCTATAGACCAGGTCAAATGGCACCATATTCCCTATAGACCAGGTCAAATGGCACCATATTCCCTATAGACCAGGTCAAATGGCACCATATTCCAGACCAGGTCAAATGGCACCATATTCCCTATAGACCAGGTCAAATGGCACCATATTCCCTATAGACCAGGTCAAATGGCACCATATTCCCTATAGACCAGGTCAAATGGCACCATATTCCCTATAGACCAGGTCAAATGGCACCATATTCCCTATAGACCAGGTCAAATGGCACCATATTCCCTATCAAATGGCACCATATTCCCTATAGACCAGGTCAAATGGCACCATATTCCCTATAGACCAGGTCAAATGGCACCATATTCCCTATAGACCAGGTCAAATGGCACCATATTCCCTATAGACCAGGTCAAATGGCACCATATTCCCTATAGACCAGGTCAAATGGCACCATATTCCCTAGACCAGGTCAAATGGCACCATATTCCCTATAGACCAGGTCAAATGGCACCATATTCCCTATAGACCAGGTCAAATGGCACCATATTCCCTATAGACCAGGTCAAATGGCACCATATTCCCTATAGACCAGGTCAAATGGCACCATATTCCCTATAGACCAGGTCAAATGGCACCATATTCCCTATAGACCAGGTCAAATGGCACCATATTCCCTATAGACCAGGTCAAATGGCACCATATTCCCTATAGACCAGGTCAAATGGCACCATATTCCCTATAGACCAGGTCAAATGGCACCATATTCCCTATAGACCAGGTCAAATGGCACCATATTCCCTATAGACCAGGTCAAATGGCACCATATTCCCTATAGACCAGGTCAAATGGCACCATATTCCCTATAGACCAGGTCAAATGGCACCATATTCCCTATAGACCAGGTCAAATGGCACCATATTCCCTATAGACCAGGTCAAATGGCACCATATTCCCTAGACCAGGTCAAATGGCACCATATTCCCTATAGACCAGGTCAAATGGCACCATATTCCTAGACCAGGTCAAATGGCACCATATTCCCTATAGACCAGGTCAAATGGCACCCTATTCCCTATAGACCAGGTCAAATGGCACCATATTCCCTATAGACCAGGTCAAATGGCACCATATTCCCTATTCAAATGGCACCATATTCCCTAGACCAGGTCAAATGGCACCATATTCCCTATAGACCAGGTCAAATGGCACCATATTCCCTATAGACCAGGTCAAATGGCACCATATTCCCTATAGACCAGGTCAAATGGCACCATATTCCCTATAGACCAGGTCAAATGGCACCATATTCCCTATAGACCAGGTCAAATAGGCACCATATTCCCTATAGACCAGGTCAAATGGCACCATATTCCCTATAGACCAGGTCAAATGGCACCATATTCCCTAGACCAGGTCAAATGGCACCATATTCCCTATAGACCAGGTCAAATGGCACCATATTCCCTAGACCAGGTCAAATGGCACCATATTCCCTATAGACCAGGTCAAATGGCACCATATTCCCTATAGACCAGGTCAAATGGCACCATATTCCCTATAGACCAGGTCAAATGGCACCATATTCCCTATAGACCAGGTCAAATGGCACCATATTCCCTAGACCAGGTCAAATGGCACCATATTCCCTATAGACCAGGTCAAATGGCACCATATTCCCTATAGACCAGGTCAAATGGCACCATATTCCCTATAGACCAGGTCAAATGGCACCATATTCCCTATAGACCAGGTCAAATGGCACCATATTCCCTAGACCAGGTCAAATGGCACCATATTCCCTATAGACCAGGTCAAATGGCACCATATTCCCTATAGACCAGGTCAAATGGCACCATATTCCCTATAGACCAGGTCAAATGGCACCATATTCCCTATAGACCAGGTCAAATGGCACCATATTCCCTATAGGTCAAATGGCACCATATTCCCTATAGACCAGGTCAAATGGCACCATATTCCCTAGACCAGGTCAAATGGCACCATATTCCCTATACCATACCAGACCATCAAATGGCACCATATTCCCTATAGACCAGGTCAAATGGCACCATATTCCCTATAGACCAGGTCAAATGGCACCATATTCCCTATAGACCAGGTCAAATGGCACCATATTCCCTATAGACCAGGTCAAATGGCACCATATTCCCTATAGACCAGGTCAAATGGCACCATATTCCCTATAGACCAGGTCAAATGGCACCATATTCCCTATAGACCAGGTCAAATGGCACCATATTCCCTATAGACCAGGTCAAATGGCACCATATTCCCTAGACCAGGTCAAATGGCACCATATTCCCTAGACCAGGTCAAATGGCACCATATTCCCTATAGACCAGGTCAAATGGCACCATATTCCCTATAGACCAGGTCAAATGGCACCATATTCCCTATAGACCAGGTCAAATGGCACCATATTCCCTATAGACCAGGTCAAATAGGCACCATATTCCCTATAGACCAGGTCAAATGGCACCATATTCCCTATAGACCAGGTCAAATGGCACCATATTCCCTAGACCAGGTCAAATGGCACCATATTCCCTAGACCAGGTCAAATGGCACCATATTCCCTATAGACCAGGTCAAATGGCACCATATTCCCTATAGACCAGGTCAAATGGCACCATATTCCCTATAGACCAGGTCAAATGGCACCATTCCCTATAGACCAGGTCAAATGGCACCATATTCCCTATAGACCAGGTCAAATGGCACCATATTCCCTATAGACCAGGTCAAATGGCACCATATTCCCTATAGACCAGGTCAAATGGCACCATATTCCCTATAGACCAGGTCAAATGGCACCATATTCCCTATAGACCAGGTCAAATGGCACCATATTCCCTATAGACCAGGTCAAATGGCACCATATTCCCTATAGACCAGGTCAAATGGCACCATATTCCCTATAGACCAGGTCAAATGGCACCATATTCCCTATAGACCAGGTCAAATGGCACCATATTCCCTATAGACCAGGTCAAATGGCACCATATTCCCTATAGACCAGGTCAAATGGCACCCTATTCCCTATCAAATGGCACCATATTCCCTAGACCAGGTCAAATGGCACCATATTCCCTATAGACCAGGTCAAATGGCACCATATTCCCTATAGACCAGGTCAAATGGCACCATATTCCCTATAGACCAGGTCAAATGGCACCATATTCCCTATAGACCAGGTCAAATGGCACCATATTCCCTATAGACCAGGTCAAATGGCACCATATTCCCTATAGACCAGGTCAAATGGCACCATATTCCCTATAGACCAGGTCAAATGGCACCATATTCCCTATAGACCAGGTCAAATGGCACCATATTCCCTATAGACCAGGTCAAATGGCACCATATTCCCTATAGACCAGGTCAAATGGCACCATATTCCCTATAGACCAGGTCAAATGGCACCATATTCCCTATAGACCAGGTCAAATGGCACCATATTCCAGGTAAATGACCAGGTCAAAGGTCAAATGCACCATATTCCCTATAGACCAGGTCAAATGGCACCATATTCCCTATAGACCAGGTCAAATGGCACCATATTCCCTATAGACCAGGTCAAATGGCACCATATTCCCTATAGACCAGGTCAAATGGCACCATATTCCCTATAGACCAGGTCAAATGGCACCATATTCCCTATAGACCAGGTCAAATGGCACCATATTCCCTATAAATGGCACCATATTCCCTATAGACCAGGTCAAATGGCACCATATTCCCTATAGACCAGGTCAAATGGCACCATATTCCCTATAGACCAGGTCAAATGGCACCATATTCCCTATAGACCAGGTCAAATGGCACCATATTCCCTATAGACCAGGTCAAATAGCACCATATTCCCTATAGACCAGGTCAAATGGCACCATATTCCCTATAGACCAGGTCAAATGGCACCATATTCCCTATAGACCAGGTCAAATGGCACCATATTCCCTATAGACCAGGTCAAATGGCACCATATTCCCTAGACCAGGTCAAATGGCACCCTATTCCCTAGACCAGGTCAAATGGCACCATATTCCTAGACCAGGTCAAATGGCACCATATTCCCTATAGACCAGGTCAAATGGCACCATATTCCCTATAGACCAGGTCAAATGGCACCATATTCCCTATAGACCAGGTCAAATGGCACCATATTCCCTATAGACCAGGTCAAATGGCACCATATTCCCTATAGACCAGGTCAAATGGCACCATATTCCCTATAGACCAGGTCAAATGGCACCATATTCCCTATAGACCAGGTCAAATGGCACCATATTCCCTATAGACCAGGTCAAATGGCACCATATTCCCTATAGACCAGGTCAAATGGCACCATATTCCCTATAGACCAGGTCAAATGGCACCATATTCCCTATAGACCAGGTCAAATGGCACCATATTCCCTAGACCAGGTCAAATGGCACCATATTCCCTATAGACCAGGTCAAATGGCACCATATTCCCTATAGACCAGGTCAAATGGCACCATATTCCCTATAGACCAGGTCAAATGGCACCATATTCCCTATAGACCAGGTCAAATGGCACCATATTCCCTATAGACCAGGTCAAATGGCACCATATTCCCTATAGACCAGGTCAAATGGCACCATATTCCCTATAGACCAGGTCAAATGGCACCATATTCCCTATAGACCAGGTCAAATGGCACCATATTCCCTATAGACCAGGTCAAATGGCACCATATTCCCTATAGACCAGGTCAAATGGCACCATTCCCTATAGACCAGGTCAAATGGCACCATATTCCCTAGACCAGGTCAAATGGCACCATATTCCCTATAGACCAGGTCAAATGGCACCATATTCCCTATAGACCAGGTCAAATGGCACCATATTCCCTATAGACCAGGTCAAATGGCACCATATTCCCTATAGACCAGGTCAAATGGCACCATATTCCCTATAGACCAGGTCAAATGGCACCATATTCCCTATAGACCAGGTCAAATGGCACCATATTCCCTAGACCAGGTCAAATGGCACCATATTCCCTATAGACCAGGTCAAATGGCACACTATTCCCTATAGACCAGGTCAAATGGCACCATATTCCCTATAGACCAGGTCAAATGGCACCATATTCCCTATAGACCAGGTCAAATGGCACCATATTCCCTATAGACCAGGTCAAATGGCACCATATTCCCTATAGACCAGGTCAAATGGCACCATATTCCCTATAGACCAGGTCAAATGGCACCATATTCCCTATAGACCAGGTCAAATGGCACCATATTCCCTATAGACCAGGTCAAATGGCACCATTCCCTATAGACCAGGTCAAATGGCACCATATTCCCTAGACCAGGTCAAATGGCACCATATTCCCTATTCCCTACCAGGTCAAATGGCACCATATTCCCTATAGACCAGGTCAAATGGCACCATATTCCCTATAGACCAGGTCAAATGGCACCATATTCCCTATAGACCAGGTCAAATGGCACCATATTCCCTATAGACCAGGTCAAATGGCACCCTATTCCCTAGACCAGGTCAAATGGCACCCTATTCCCTAGACCAGGTCAAATGGCACCATATTCCTAGACCAGGTCAAATGGCACCATATTCCCTATAGACCAGGTCAAATGGCACCATATTCCCTATAGACCAGGTCAAATGGCACCATATTCCCTATAGACCAGGTCAAATGGCACCATATTCCCTATAGACCAGGTCAAATGGCACCATATTCCCTATAGACCAGGTCAAATGGCACCATATTCCCTATAGACCAGGTCAAATGGCACCATATTCCCTAGACCAGGTCAAATGGCACCATATTCCCTATAGACCAGGTCAAATGGCACCATATTCCCTATAGACCAGGTCAAATGGCACCATATTCCCTATAGACCAGGTCAAATGGCACCATATTCCCTATAGACCAGGTCAAATGGCACCATATTCCCTATAGACCAGGTCAAATGGCACCATATTCCCTAGACCAGGTCAAATAGCACCATATTCCCTATAGACCAGGTCAAATGGCACCATATTCCCTATAGACCAGGTCAAATGGCACCATATTCCCTATAGACCAGGTCAAATGGCACCCTATTCCCTATAGACCAGGTCAAATGGCACCATATTCCCTAACCAGGTCAAATGGCACCATATTCCCTATAGACCAGGTCAAATGGCACCATATTCCCTATAGACCAGGTCAAATGGCACCATATTCCCTATAGACCAGGTCAAATGGCACCATATTCCCTATAGACCAGGTCAAATGGCACCATATTCCCTATAGACCAGGTCAAATGGCACCATATTCCCTATAGACCAGGTCAAATGGCACCATTCCCTATCAAATGGCACCATATTCCCTAGACCAGGTCAAATGGCACCATATTCCCTATAGACCAGGTCAAATGGCACCATATTCCCTATCAAATGGCACCATATTCCCTATAGACCAGGTCAAATGGCACCATATTCCCTATAGACCAGGTCAAATGGCACCATATTCCCTATAGACCAGGTCAAATGGCACCATATTCCCTATAGACCAGGTCAAATGGCACCATATTCCTATAGACCAGGTCAAATGGCACCATATTCCCTATAGACCAGGTCAAATGGCACCATATTCCCTATAGACCAGGTCAAATGGCACCATATTCCCTAGACCAGGTCAAATGGCACCATATTCCCTATAGACCAGGTCAAATGGCACCATATTCCCTATAGACCAGGTCAAATGGCACCATATTCCCTATAGACCAGGTCAAATGGCACCATATTCCCTATAGACCAGGTCAAATGGCACCATATTCCCTATAGACCAGGTCAAATGGCACCATATTCCCTAGACCAGGTCAAATGGCACCATATTCCCTATAGACCAGGTCAAATGGCACCATATTCCCTATAGACCAGGTCAAATGGCACCATATTCCCTATAGACCAGGTCAAATGGCACCATATTCCCTATAGACCAGGTCAAATGGCACCATATTCCCTATAGACCAGGTCAAATGGCACCATATTCCCTATAGACCAGGTCAAATGGCACCATATTCCCTATAGACCAGGTCAAATGGCACATATTCCCTATAGACCAGGTCAAATGGCACCATATTCCCTAGACCAGGTCAAATGGCACCATATTCCCTAGACCAGGTCAAATGGCACCATATTCCCTATAGACCAGGTCAAATGGCACCATATTCCCTATAGACCAGGTCAAATGGCACCATATTCCCTATAGACCAGGTCAAATGGCACCATATTCCCTATCAAATGGCACCATATTCCCTATAGACCAGGTCAAATGGCACCATATTCCCTATACCAGGTCAAATGACCAGGTCAAATGGCACCATATTCCCTATAGACCAGGTCAAATGGCACCATATTCCCTATAGACCAGGTCAAATGGCACCATATTCCCTATAGACCAGGTCAAATGGCACCATATTCCCTATAGACCAGGTCAAATGGCACCATATTCCCTATAGACCAGGTCAAATGGCACCATATTCCCTATAGACCAGGTCAAATGGCACCATATTCCCTAGACCAGGTCAAATGGCACCATATTCCCTAGACCAGGTCAAATGACCATATTCCTAGACCAGGTCAAATGGCACCATATTCCCTATAGACCAGGTCAAATGGCACCATATTCCCTATAGACCAGGTCAAATGGCACCATATTCCCTATAGACCAGGTCAAATGGCACCATATTCCCTATAGACCAGGTCAAATGGCACCATATTCCCTATAGACCAGGTCAAATGGCACCATATTCCCTATAGACCAGGTCAAATGGCACCATATTCCCTAGACCAGGTCAAATGGCACCATATTCCCTATAGACCAGGTCAAATGGCACCATATTCCCTATAGACCAGGTCAAATGGCACCATATTCCCTATAGACCAGGTCAAATGGCACCATATTCCCTATAGACCAGGTCAAATGGCACCATATTCCCTATAGACCAGGTCAAATGGCACCATATTCCCTATAGACCAGGTCAAATGGCACCATATTCCTAGACCAGGTCAAATGGCACCATATTCCCTATAGACCAGGTCAAATGGCACCATATTCCCTAGACCAGGTCAAATGGCACCATATTCCCTATAGACCAGGTCAAATGGCACCATATTCCCTATAGACCAGGTCAAATGGCACCCATATTCCCTATAGACCAGGTCAAATGGCACCATATTCCCTATAGACCAGGTCAAATGGCACCATATTCCCTATAGACCAGGTCAAATGGCACCATATTCCCTATAGACCAGGTCAAATGGCACCATATTCCTATAGACCAGGTCAAATGGCACCATATTCCCTATAGACCAGGTCAAATGGCACCATATTCCCTATAGACCAGGTCAAATGGCACCATATTCCCTATAGACCAGGTCAAATGGCACCATATTCCCTATAGACCAGGTCAAATGGCACCATATTCCCTATAGACCAGGTCAAATGGCACCATATTCCCTAGACCAGGTCAAATAGCACCATATTCCCTAGACCAGGTCAAATGGCACCATATTCCCTATAGACCAGGTCAAATGGCACCATATTCCCTATAGACCAGGTCAAATGGCACCATATTCCCTATATAGACAGGTCAAATGGCACCATATTCCCTATAGACCAGGTCAAATAGCACCATATTCCCTATAGACCAGGTCAAATGGCACCATATTCCCTATAGACCAGGTCAAATGGCACCATATTCCCTATAGACCAGGTCAAATGGCACCCATATTCCCTATAGACCAGGTCAAATGGCACCATATTCCCTATAGACCAGGTCAAATGGCACCATATTCCCTATAGACCAGGTCAAATGGCACCATATTCCCTATAGACCAGGTCAAATGGCACCATATTCCCTATAGACCAGGTCAAATGGCACCATATTCCCTATAGACCAGGTCAAATGGCACCATATTCCCTATAGACCAGGTCAAATGGCACCATATTCCCTATAGACCAGGTCAAATGGCACCATATTCCCTATAGACCAGGTCAAATGGCACCATATTCCCTATAGACCAGGTCAAATGGCACCATATTCCCTATAGACCAGGTCAAATGGCACCATATTCCCTATAGACCAGGTCAAATGGCACTTCCTATAGACCAGGTCAAATGGCACCATATTCCCTAGACCAGGTCAAATGGCACCATATTCCCTAGACCAGGTCAAATGGCACCATATTCCCTATAGACCAGGTCAAATGGCACCATATTCCCTATAGACCAGGTCAAATGGCACCATATTCCCTATAGACCAGGTCAAATGGCACCATATTCCCTATAGACCAGGTCAAATGGCACCATATTCCCTATAGACCAGGTCAAATGGCACCATATTCCCTATAGACCAGGTCAAATGGCACCATATTCCCTATAGACCAGGTCAAATGGCACCATATTCCCTATAGACCAGGTCAAATGGCACCATATTCCCTATAGACCAGGTCAAATGGCACCATATTCCCTATAGACCAGGTCAAATGGCACCATATTCCCTATAGACCAGGTCAAATGGCACCATATTCCCTATAGACCAGGTCAAATGGCACCATATTCCCTATAGACCAGGTCAAATGGCACCATATTCCCTATAGACCAGGACCAGGTCAAATGGCACCATATTCCCTATAGACCAGGTCAAATGGCACCATATTCCTATAGACCAGGTCAAATGGCACCATATTCCTAGACCAGGTCAAATGGCACCATATTCCCTAGACCAGGTCAAATGGCACCATATTCCCTATAGACCAGGTCAAATGGCACCATATTCCCTATAGACCAGGTCAAATGGCACCATATTCCCTATAGACCAGGTCAAATGGCACCATATTCCCTATAGACCAGGTCAAATGGCACCATATTCCTAGACCAGGTCAAATGGCACCATATTCCTAGACCAGGTCAAATGGCACCATATTCCCTAGACCAGGTCAAATGGCACCATATTCCTAGACCAGGTCAAATGGCACCATATTCCCTATAGACCAGGTCAAATGGCACCATATTCCCTATAGACCAGGTCAAATGGCACCATATTCCCTATAGACCAGGTCAAATGGCACCATATTCCCTATAGACCAGGTCAAATGGCACCAAATATTCCCTATAGACCAGGTCAAATGGCACCATATTCCCTATAGACCAGGTCAAATGGCACCATATTCCCTATAGACCAGGTCAAATGGCACCATATTCCCTATAGACCAGGTCAAATGGCACCATATTCCCTATAGACCAGGTCAAATGGCACCATATTCCCTATCAAATGGCACCATATTCCCTAGACCAGGTCAAATGGCACCATATTCCCTAGACCAGGTCAAATGGCACCATATTCCCTAGACCAGGTCAAATGGCACCATATTCCCTATAGACCAGGTCAAATGGCACCATATTCCCTATAGACCAGGTCAAATGGCACCATATTCCCTATAGACCAGGTCAAATGGCACCATATTCCCTATAGACCAGGTCAAATGGCACCATATTCCCTTCCCTATAGACCAGGTCAAATGGCACCATATTCCCTATAGACCAGGTCAAATGGCACCATATTCCCTATAGACCAGGTCAAATGGCACCATATTCCCTATAGACCAGGTCAAATGGCACCATATTCCCTATAGACCAGGTCAAATGGCACCATATTCCCTATAGACCAGGTCAAATGGCACCATATTCCCTATAGACCAGGTCAAATGGCACCATATTCCCTATAGACCAGGTCAAATGGCACCATATTCCCTATTCAAATGGCACCATATTCCCTAGACCAGGTCAAATGGCACCCTATTCCCTAGACCAGGTCAAATGGCACCATATTCCTAGACCAGGTCAAATGGCACCATATTCCCTATAGACCAGGTCAAATGGCACCATATTCCCTATAGACCAGGTCAAATGGCACCATATTCCCTATAGACCAGGTCAAATGGCACCATATTCCCTATAGACCAGGTCAAATGGCACCATATTCCCTATAGACCAGGTCAAATGGCACCATATTCCCTATAGACCAGGTCAAATGGCACCATATTCCCTATAGACCAGGTCAAATGGCACCATATTCCCTATAGACCAGGTCAAATGGCACCATATTCCCTATAGACCAGGTCAAATGGCACCATATTCCCTATAGACCAGGTCAAATGGCACCATATTCCCTAGACCAGGTCAAATGGCACCATATTCCCTAGACCAGGTCAAATGGCACCATATTCCCCAGGTCAAATGGCACCATATTCCCTATAGACCAGGTCAAATGGCACCATATTCCCTATAGACCAGGTCAAATGGCACCATATTCCCTATAGACCAGGTCAAATGGCACCATATTCCCTATAGACCAGGTCAAATGGCACCATATTCCCTATAGACCAGGTCAAATGGCACCATATTCCCTATAGACCAGGTCAAATGGCACCATTTCCCTATAGACCAGGTCAAATGGCACCATATTCCCTAGACCAGGTCAAATGGCACCATATTCCCTATAGACCAGGTCAAATGGCACCATATTCCCTATAGACCAGGTCAAATGGCACCATATTCCCTATAGACCAGGTCAAATGGCACCATATTCCCCATATAGACCAGGTCAAATGGCACCATATTCCCTATAGACCAGGTCAAATGGCACCAAATACCCCCTAGACCAGGTCAAATGGCACCATATTCCTAGACCAGGTCAAATGGCACCATATTCCCTATAGACCAGGTCAAATGGCACCATATTCCCTATAGACCAGGTCAAATGGCACCATATTCCCTATAGACCAGGTCAAATGGCACCATATTCCCTATAGACCAGGTCAAATGGCACCATATTCCCTAGACCAGGTCAAATGGCACCATATTCCCTATAGACCAGGTCAAATGGCACCATATTCCCTATAGACCAGGTCAAATGACCAGCACCATATTCCCTATAGACCAGGTCAAATGGCACCATATTCCCTATCAAATGGCACCATATTCCCTATAGACCAGGTCAAATGGCACCATATTCCCTATAGACCAGGTCAAATGGCACCATATTCCCTATAGACCAGGTCAAATGGCACCATATTCCCTATAGACCAGGTCAAATGGCACCATATTCCCTATAGACCAGGTCAAATGGCACCATATTCCCTATAGACCAGGTCAAATGGCACCATATTCCCTATAGACCAGGTCAAATGGCACCATATTCCCTATAGACCAGGTCAAATGGCACCATATTCCTATCAAATGGCACCATATTCCCTAGACCAGGTCAAATGGCACCATATTCCCTATAGACCAGGTCAAATGGCACCATATTCCCTATAGACCAGGTCAAATGGCACCATTCCCTAGACCAGGTCAAATGGCACCATATTCCCTATAGACCAGGTCAAATGGCACCCTATTCCCTAGACCAGGTCAAATGGCACCATATTCCCTATTCCTAGACCAGGTCAAATGGCACCATATTCCCTAGACCAGGTCAAATGGCACCATATTCCCTATAGACCAGGTCAAATGGCACCATATTCCCTATAGACCAGGTCAAATGGCACCATATTCCCTATAGACCAGGTCAAATGGCACCATATTCCCTATAGACCAGGTCAAATGGCACCATATTCCCTATAGACCAGGTCAAATGGCACCATATTCCCTAGACCAGGTCAAATGGCACCATATTCCCTATAGACCAGGTCAAATACCACCATATTCACCATATTCCCTATAGACCAGGTCAAATGGCACCATATTCCCTATAGACCAGGTCAAATGGCACCATATTCCCTATAGACCAGGTCAAATGGCACCATATTCCCTATAGACCAGGTCAAATGGCACCATATTCCCTAGACCAGGTCAAATGGCACCATATTCCCTATAGACCAGGTCAAATGGCACCATATTCCCTATAGACCAGGTCAAATGGCACCATATTCCCTATAGACCAGGTCAAATGGCACCATATTCCCTATAGACCAGGTCAAATGGCACCATATTCCCTATAGACCAGGTCAAATGGCACCATATTCCCTATAGACCAGGTCAAATGGCACCATATTCCCTATAGACCAGGTCAAATGGCACCATATTCCCTATAGACCAGGTCAAATGGCACCATATTCCCTATAGACCAGGTCAAATGGCACCATATTCCCTATCAAATGGCACCATATTCCCTATAGACCAGGTCAAATGGCACCATATTCCCTATAGACCAGGTCAAATGGCACCATATTCCCTATAGACCAGGTCAAATGGCACCATATTCCCTATAGACCAGGTCAAATGGCACCATATTCCCTATAGACCAGGTCAAATGGCACCATATTCCCTATAGACCAGGTCAAATGGCACCATATTCCCTATAGACCAGGTCAAATGGCACCATATTCCCTAGGTCAAATGGCACCATATTCCCTAGACCAGGTCAAATGGCACCATATTCCCTAGACCAGGTCAAATGGCACCATTCCCTAACCAGGTCAAATGGCACCATATTCCCTATAGACCAGGTCAAATGGCACCATATTCCCTATAGACCAGGTCAAATGGCACCATATTCCCTATAGACCAGGTCAAATGGCACCATATTCCCTAGACCAGGTCAAATGGCACCATATTCCCTATAGACCAGGTCAAATGGCACCATATTCCCTATAGACCAGGTCAAATGGCACCATATTCCCTATCAAATGGCACCATATTCCCTAGACCAGTCAAATGGCACCATATTCCCTATAGACCAGGTCAAATGGCACCATATTCCCTATAGACCAGGTCAAATGGCACCATATTCCCTATAGACCAGGTCAAATGGCACCATATTCCCTATAGACCAGGTCAAATGGCACCATATTCCCTATAGACCAGGTCAAATGGCACCATATTCCCTATAGACCAGGTCAAATGGCACCATATTCCCTATAGACCAGGTCAAATGGCACCATATTCCCTATAGACCAGGTCAAATGGCACCATATTCCCTATAGACCAGGTCAAATGGCACCATATTCCCTATAGACCAGGTCAAATGGCACCATATTCCCTATAGACCAGGTCAAATGGCACCATATTCCCTATAGACCAGGTCAAATGGCACCATATTCCCTATAGACCAGGTCAAATGGCACCATATTCCCTATAGACCAGGTCAAATGGCACCATATTCCCTATAGACCAGGTCAAATGGCACCATATTCCCTATAGACCAGGTCAAATGGCACCATATTCCCTAGACCAGGTCAAATGGCACCATATTCCTAGACCAGGTCAAATGGCACCATATTCCCTATAGACCAGGTCAAATGGCACCATATTCCCTATAGACCAGGTCAAATGGCACCATATTCCCTATAGACCAGGTCAAATGGCACCATATTCCCTATAGACCAGGTCAAATGGCACCATATTCCCTATAGACCAGGTCAAATGGCACCATATTCCCTATAGACCAGGTCAAATGGCACCATATTCCCTATAGACCAGGTCAAATGGCACCATATTCCCTATAGACCAGGTCAAATGGCACCATATTCCCTATAGACCAGGTCAAATGGCACCATATTCCCTATAGACCAGGTCAAATGGCACCATATTCCCTATAGACCAGGTCAAATGGCACCATATTCCCTATAGACCAGGTCAAATGGCACCATATTCCCTATAGACCAGGTCAAATGGCACCATATTCCCTATAGACCAGGTCAAATGGCACCATATTCCCTATAGACCAGGTCAAATGGCACCATATCAAATGGCACCATATTCTATAGACCAGGTCAAATGGCACCATATTCCCTATAGACCAGGTCAAATGGCACCATATTCCCTATAGACCAGGTCAAATGGCACCATATTCCCTATAGACCAGGTCAAATGGCACCATATTCCCTATAGACCAGGTCAAATGGCACCATATTCCCTATAGACCAGGTCAAATGGCACCATATTCCCTATAGACCAGGTCAAATGGCACCATATTCCCTAGACCAGGTCAAATGGCACCATATTCCCTATAGACCAGGTCAAATGGCACCATATTCCCTAGACCAGGTCAAATGGCACCATATTCCCTATCAAATGGCACCATATTCCCTAGACCAGGTCAAATGGCACCATATTCCCTATAGACCAGGTCAAATGGCACCATATTCCCTATAGACCAGGTCAAATGGCACCATATTCCCTAGACCAGGTCAAATGGCACCATATTCCCTATAGACCAGGTCAAATGGCACCATATTCCCTATAGACCAGGTCAAATGGCACCATATTCCCTATAGACCAGGTCAAATGGCACCATATTCCCTATAGACCAGGTCAAATGGCACCATATTCCCTAGACCAGGTCAAATGGCACCATATTCCCTATAGACCAGGTCAAATGGCACCATATTCCCTATAGACCAGGTCAAATGGCACCATATTCCCTATAGACCAGGTCAAATGGCACCATATTCCCTATAGACCAGGTCAAATGGCACCATATTCCCTATAGACCAGGTCAAATGGCACCATATTCCCTATAGACCAGGTCAAATGGCACCATATTCCCTATAGACCAGGTCAAATGGCACCATATTCCCTATAGACCAGGTCAAATGGCACCATATTCCCTATAGACCAGGTCAAATGGCACCATATTCCCTATAGACCAGGTCAAATGGCACCATATTCCCTATAGACCAGGTCAAATGGCACCATATTCCCTATAGACCAGGTCAAATGGCACCATATTCCCTATAGACCAGGTCAAATGGCACCATATTCCCTATAGACCAGGTCAAATGGCACCATATTCCCTAACCAGGTCAAATGGCACCATATTCCTAGACCAGGTCAAATGGCACCATATTCCCTATAGACCAGGTCAAATGGCACCATATTCCCTATAGACCAGGTCAAATGGCACCATATTCCCTATAGACCAGGTCAAATGGCACCATATTCCCTATAGACCAGGTCAAATGGCACCATATTCCCTATAGACCAGGTCAAATGGCACCATATTCCCTATAGACCAGGTCAAATGGCACCATATTCCCTATAGACCAGGTCAAATGGCACCATATTCCCTATAGACCAGGTCAAATGGCACCATATTCCCTATAGACCAGGTCAAATGGCACCATATTCCCTATAGACCAGGTCAAATGGCACCATATTCCCTATAGACCAGGTCAAATGGCACCATATTCCCTATAGACCAGGTCAAATGGCACCATATTCCCTATAGACCAGGTCAAATGGCACCATATTCCCTATAGACCAGGTCAAATGGCACCATATTCCCTATAGACCAGGTCAAATGGCACCCATATTCCCTATAGACCAGGTCAAATGGCACCATATTCCCTATAGACCAGGTCAAATGGCACCATATTCCCTATAGACCAGGTCAAATGGCACCATATTCCCTATAGACCAGGTCAAATGGCACCATATTCCCTATAGGTCAAATGGCCAGGTCAAATGGCACCATATTCCCTATAGACCAGGTCAAATGGCACCATATTCCCTATAGACCAGGTCAAATGGCACCATATTCCCTATAGACCAGGTCAAATGGCACCATATTCCCTATAGACCAGGTCAAATGGCACCATATTCCCTATAGACCAGGTCAAATGGCACCATATTCCCTATAGACCAGGTCAAATGGCACCATATTCCCTATAGACCAGGTCAAATGGCACCATATTCCCTATAGACCAGGTCAAATGGCACCATATTCCCTATAGACCAGGTCAAATGGCACCATATTCCCTATAGACCAGGTCAAATGGCACCATATTCCCTATAGACCAGGTCAAATGGCACCCTATTCCAGGTCAAATGGCACCCTAGACCAGGTCAAATGGCACCATATTCAAATGGCACCATATAGACCAGGTCAAATGGCACCATATTCCCTATAGACCAGGTCAAATGGCACCATATTCCCTATAGACCAGGTCAAATGGCACCATATTCCCTATAGACCAGGTCAAATGGCACCATATTCCCTATAGACCAGGTCAAATGGCACCATATTCCCTATAGACCAGGTCAAATGGCACCATATTCCCTAGACCAGGTCAAATGGCACCATATTCCCTATAGACCAGGTCAAATGGCACCATATTCCCTATAGACCAGGTCAAATGGCACCATATTCCCTATAGACCAGGTCAAATGGCACCATATTCCCTATAGACCAGGTCAAATGGCACCATATTCCCTATAGACCAGGTCAAATGGCACCATATTCCCTATAGACCAGGTCAAATGGCACCATATTCCCTATAGACCAGGTCAAATGGCACCATATTCCCTATAGACCAGGTCAAATGGCACCATATTCCCTATAGACCAGGTCAAATGGCACCATATTCCCTATAGACCAGGTCAAATGGCACCATTCCCTATCAAATGGCACCATATTCCCTAGACCAGGTCAAATGGCACCATATTCCCTATCAAATGGCACCATATTCCCTAGACCAGGTCAAATGGCACCATATTCCCTATAGACCAGGTCAAATGGCACCATATTCCCTATAGACCAGGTCAAATGGCACCATATTCCCTATAGACCAGGTCAAATGGCACCATATTCCCTATAGACCAGGTCAAATGGCACCATATTCCTAGACCAGGTCAAATGGCACCATATTCCCTATAGACCAGGTCAAATGGCACCATATTCCCTATAGACCAGGTCAAATGGCACCATATTCCCTATAGACCAGGTCAAATGGCACCATATTCCCTATAGACCAGGTCAAATGGCACCATATTCCCTATAGACCAGGTCAAATGGCACCATATTCCCTATAGACCAGGTCAAATGGCACCATATTCCCTAGACCAGGTCAAACCAGGTCAAATAGCAGGTCAAATGGCACCATATTCCCTATAGACCAGGTCAAATGGCACCATATTCCCTATAGACCAGGTCAAATGGCACCATATTCCCTAGACCAGGTCAAATGGCACCATATTCCCTATAGACCAGGTCAAATGGCACCATATTCCCTATAGACCAGGTCAAATGGCACCATATTCCCTATAGACCAGGTCAAATGGCACCATATTCCCTAGACCAGGTCAAATGGCACCATATTCCCTATAGACCAGGTCAAATGGCACCATATTCCCTATAGACCAGGTCAAATGGCACCATATTCCCTATAGACCAGGTCAAATGGCACCATATTCCCTATAGACCAGGTCAAATGGCACCATATTCCCTATAGACCAGGTCAAATGGCACCATATTCCCTATAGACCAGGTCAAATGGCACCATATTCCCTAGACCAGGTCAAATGGCACCATATTCCCTATAGACCAGGTCAAATGGCACCCCTATATTCCCTATAGACCAGGTCAAATGGCACCATATTCCCTATAGACCAGGTCAAATGGCCCATATTCATATTCCTAGACCAGGTCAAATGGCACCATATTCCCTATAGACCAGGTCAAATGGCACCATATTCCCTATAGACCAGGTCAAATGGCACCATATTCCCTATAGACCAGGTCAAATGGCACCATATTCCCTATAGACCAGGTCAAATGGCACCATATTCCCTATAGACCAGGTCAAATGGCACCATATTCCCTATAGACCAGGTCAAATGGCACCATATTCCCTATAGACCAGGTCAAATGGCACCATATTCCCTATAGACCAGGTCAAATGGCACCATATTCCCTATAGACCAGGTCAAATGGCACCATATTCCCTATAGACCAGGTCAAATGGCACCATATTCCCTATAGACCAGGTCAAATGGCACCATATTCCCTATAGACCAGGTCAAATGGCACCATATTCCCTATCAAATGGCACCATATTCCCTAGACCAGGTCAAATGGCACCATATTCCCTATAGACCAGGTCAAATGGCACCATATTCCCTATAGACCAGGTCAAATGCACCATATTCCCTAGACCAGGTCAAATGGCACCATATTCCCTATAGACCAGGTCAAATGGCACCATATTCCCTATAGACCAGGTCAAATGGCACCATATTCCCTATAGACCAGGTCAAATGGCACCATATTCCCTATAGACCAGGTCAAATGGCACCATATTCCCTATAGACCAGGTCAAATGGCACCATATTCCCTATAGACCAGGTCAAATGGCACCATATTCCCTATAGACCAGGTCAAATGGCACCATATTCCCTAGACCAGGTCAAATGGCACCATATTCCCTATAGACCAGGTCAAATGGCACCATATTCCCTATAGACCAGGTCAAATAGCACCATATTCCCTATAGACCAGGTCAAATGGCACCATATTCCCTATAGACCAGGTCAAATAGCACCATATTCCCTATAGACCAGGTCAAATAGCACCATATTCCCATATTCCCTATAGACCAGGTCAACTGGCACCATATTCCCTATAGACCAGGTCAAATGGCACCATATTCCCTATAGACCAGGTCAAATGGCACCATATTCCCTATCAAATGGCACCATATTCCCTAGACCAGGTCAAATGGCACCATATTCCCTAGACCAGGTCAAATGGCACCATTCCCTATAGACCAGGTCAAATGGCACCATATTCCCTATAGACCAGGTCAAATGGCACCATATTCCCTATAGACCAGGTCAAATGGCACCATATTCCCTATAGACCAGGTCAAATGGCACCATATTCCCTAGACCAGGTCAAATGGCACCATATTCCCTATAGACCAGGTCAAATGGCACCATATTCCCTATAGACCAGGTCAAATGGCACCATATTCCCTATAGACCAGGTCAAATGGCACCATATTCCCTATAGACCAGGTCAAATGGCACCATATTCCCTATAGACCAGGTCAAATGGCACCATATTCCCTATAGACCAGGTCAAATGGCACCATATTCCCTATAGACCAGGTCAAATGGCACCATATTCCCTATAGACCAGGTCAAATGGCACCATATTCCCTATAGACCAGGTCAAATGGCACCATATTCCCTATAGACCAGGTCAAATTCCCTAGACCAGGTCAAATGGCACCATATTCCCTATAGACCAGGTCAAATGGCACCATATTCCCTATAGACCAGGTCAAATGGCACCATATTCCCTATAGACCAGGTCAAATGGCACCATATTCCTATAGACCAGGTCAAATGGCACCATATTCCCTATAGACCAGGTCAAATGGCACCATATTCCCTATAGACCAGGTCAAATGGCACCATATTCCCTATAGACCAGGTCAAATGGCACCATTCCCTATCAAATGGCACCATATTCCCTATAGACCAGGTCAAATGGCACCATATTCCCTATAGACCAGGTCAAATGGCACCATATTCCCTATAGACCAGGTCAAATGGCACCATATTCCCTATAGACCAGGTCAAATGGCACCATATTCCCTATAGACCAGGTCAAATCACCATATTCCCTAGACCAGGTCAAATGGCACCATATTCCCTATAGACCAGGTCAAATGGCACCATATTCCCTAGACCAGGTCAAATGGCACCATATTCCTAGACCAGGTCAAATGGCACCATATTCCCTATAGACCAGGTCAAATGGCACCATATTCCCTATAGACCAGGTCAAATGGCACCATATTCCCTATAGACCAGGTCAAATGGCACCATATTCCTATAGACCAGGTCAAATGGCACCATATTCCCTATAGACCAGGTCAAATGGCACCATATTCCCTATAGACCAGGTCAAATGGCACCATATTCCCTATAGACCAGGTCAAATGGCACCATATTCCCTATAGACCAGGTCAAATGGCACCATATTCCCTATAGACCAGGTCAAATGGCACCATATTCCCTATAGACCAGGTCAAATGGCACCATATTCCCTATCAAATGGCACCATATTCCCTAGACCAGGTCAAATGGCACCATATTCCCTATAGACCAGGTCAAATGGCACCATATTCCCTATAGACCAGGTCAAATGGCACCATATTCCCTATAGACCAGGTCAAATGGCACCATATTCCCTATAGACCAGGTCAAATGGCACCATATTCCCTATAGACCAGGTCAAATGGCACCATATTCCCTATAGACCAGGTCAAATGGCACCATATTCCCTATCAAATGGCACCATATTCCCTAGACCAGGTCAAATGGCACCATATTCCCTATAGACCAGGTCAAATGGCACCATATTCCCTATAGACCAGGTCAAATGGCACCATTCCCTATCAAATGGCACCATATTCCCTAGACCAGGTCAAATGGCACCATATTCCCTATAGACCAGGTCAAATGGCACCATATTCCCTATAGACCAGGTCAAATGGCACCATATTCCCTATAGACCAGGTCAAATGGCACCATATTCCCTATAGACCAGGTCAAATGGCACCATATTCCCTATAGACCAGGTCAAATGGCACCATATTCCCTATAGACCAGGTCAAATGGCACCATATTCCCTATAGACCAGGTCAAATGGCACCATATTCCCTATAGACCAGGTCAAATGGCACCATATTCCTAGACCAGGTCAAATGGCACCCTATTCCCTATAGACCAGGTCAAATGGCACCATATTCCCTATAGACCAGGTCAAATGGCACCATATTCCCTATAGACCAGGTCAAATGGCACCATATTCCCTAGACCAGGTCAAATGGCACCATATTCCCTATAGACCAGGTCAAATGGCACCATATTCCCTATAGACCAGGTCAAATGGCACCATATTCCCTATAGACCAGGTCAAATGGCACCATATTCCCTATAGACCAGGTCAAATGGCACCATATTCCCTATAGACCAGGTCAAATGGCACCATATTCCCTATAGACCAGGTCAAATGGCACCATATTCCCTATAGACCAGGTCAAATGGCACCATATTCCCTATAGACCAGGTCAAATGGCACCATATTCCCTATAGACCAGGTCAAATGGCACCATATTCCCTATAGACCAGGTCAAATGGCACCATATTCCCTATAGACCAGGTCAAATGGCACCATATTCCCTATAGACCAGGTCAAATGGCACCATATTCCCTATAGACCAGGTCAAATGGCACCATATTCCCTATAGACCAGGTCAAATGGCACCATATTCCCTATAGACCAGGTCAAATGGCACCATATTCCCTATAGACCAGGTCAAATGGCACCATATTCCCTATAGACCAGGTCAAATGGCACCATATTCCCTATAGACCAGGTCAAATGGCACCATATTCCCTATAGACCAGGTCAAATGGCACCATATTCCCTATAAACCAGGTCAAATGGCACCATATTCCCTAGACCAGGTCAAATGGCACCATATTCCCTATAGACCAGGTCAAATGGCACCATATTCCCTATAGACCAGGTCAAATGGCACCATATTCCCTATAGACCAGGTCAAATGGCACCATATTCCCTATAGACCAGGTCAAATGGCACCATATTCCCTATAGACCAGGTCAAATGGCACCATATTCCCTATAGACCAGGTCAAATGGCACCATATTCCCTATCAAATGGCACCATATTCCTAGACCAGGTCAAATGGCACCATATTCCCTATAGACCAGGTCAAATGGCACCATATTCCCTATAGACCAGGTCAAATGGCACCATATTCCCTATAGACCAGGTCAAATGGCACCATATTCCCTATAGACCAGGTCAAATGGCACCATATTCCCTATAGACCAGGTCAAATGGCACCATATTCCCTATAGACCAGGTCAAATGGCACCATATTCCCTATAGACCAGGTCAAATGGCACCATATTCCCTATAGACCAGGTCAAATGGCACCATATTCCCTATAGACCAGGTCAAATGGCACCATATTCCCTATAGACCAGGTCAAATGGCACCATATTCCCTATAGACCAGGTCAAATGGCACCATATTCCCTATAGACCAGGTCAAATGGCACCATATTCCCTATAGACCAGGTCAAATGGCACCATATTCCCTATAGACCAGGTCAAATGGCACCATATTCCCTATAGACCAGGTCAAATGGCACCATATTCCCTATTCAAATGGCACCATTCCCTAGACCAGGTCAAATGGCACCATATTCCCTATAGACCAGGTCAAATGGCACCATATTCCCTATAGACCAGGTCAAATGGCACCATATTCCCTATAGACCAGGTCAAATGGCACCATATTCCCTAGACCAGGTCAAATGGCACCATTCCCTATAGACCAGGTCAAATGGCACCATATTCCCTATAGACCAGGTCAAATGGCACCCTATTCCCTATAGACCAGGTCAAATGGCACCATATTCCCTAGACCAGGTCAAATGGCACCATATTCCCTAGACCAGGTCAAATGGCACCATATTCCCTATAGACCAGGTCAAATGGCACCATATTCCCTATAGACCAGGTCAAATGGCACCATATTCCCTATAGACCAGGTCAAATGGCACCATATTCCCTAGACCAGGTCAAATGGCACCATATTCCCTATAGACCAGGTCAAATGGCACCATATTCCCTATAGACCAGGTCAAATGGCACCATATTCCCTATAGACCAGGTCAAATGGCACCATATTCCCTATAGACCAGGTCAAATGGCACCATATTCCCTATAGACCAGGTCAAATGGCACCATATTCCCTATAGACCAGGTCAAATGGCACCATATTCCCTATAGACCAGGTCAAATGGCACCATTCCCTATAGACCAGGTCAAATGGCACCATATTCCCTATAGACCAGGTCAAATGGCACCATATTCCCTAGACCAGGTCAAATGGCACCATATTCCCTAGACCAGGTCAAATGGCACCATATTCCCTATAGACCAGGTCAAATGGCACCATATTCCCTATAGACCAGGTCAAATGGCACCATATTCCCTATAGACCAGGTCAAATGGCACCATATTCCCTATAGACCAGGTCAAATGGCACCATATTCCCTATAGACCAGGTCAAATGGCACCATATTCCCTATAGACCAGGTCAAATGGCACCATATTCCCTATAGACCAGGTCAAATGGCACCATATTCCCTATAGACCAGGTCAAATGGCACCATATTCCCTATAGACCAGGTCAAATGGCACCATATTCCCTATAGACCAGGTCAAATGGCACCATATTCCCTATAGACCAGGTCAAATGGCACCATATTCCCTATAGACCAGGTCAAATGGCACCAGACCAGGTCAAATGGCACCATATTCCCTATAGACCAGGTCAAATGGCACCATATTCCCTATAGACCAGGTCAAATGGCACCATATTCCCTATAGACCAGGTCAAATGGCACCATATTCCCTATCAAATGGCACCATATTCCCTAGACCAGGTCAAATGGCACCATATTCCCTAGACCAGGTCAAATGGCACCATATTCATCAAATGGCACCATTTCCCTATAGACCAGGTCAAATGGCACCATATTCCCTATAGACCAGGTCAAATGGCACCATATTCCCTATAGACCAGGTCAAATGGCACCATATTCCCTATCAAATGGCACCATATTCCCTAGACCAGGTCAAATGGCACCATATTCCCTATAGACCAGGTCAAATGGCACCATATTCCCTATAGACCAGGTCAAATGGCACCATATTCCCTATAGACCAGGTCAAATGGCACCATATTCCCTATAGACCAGGTCAAATGGCACCATATTCCCTATAGACCAGGTCAAATGGCACCATATTCCCTATAGACCAGGTCAAATGGCACCATATTCCCTATAGACCAGGTCAAATGGCACCCTATTCCCTATAGACCAGGTCAAATGGCACCATATTCCCTATAGACCAGGTCAAATGGCACCATATTCCCTAGACCAGGTCAAATGACCAGACCAGGTCAAATGGCACCATATTCCCTATAGACCAGGTCAAATGGCACCATATTCCCTATAGACCAGGTCAAATGGCACCATATTCCCTATAGACCAGGTCAAATGGCACCATATTCCCTATAGACCAGGTCAAATGGCACCATATTCCCTATAGACCAGGTCAAATGGCACCATATTCCCTATAGACCAGGTCAAATGGCACCATATTCCCTATAGACCAGGTCAAATGGCACCATATTCCCTATAGACCAGGTCAAATGGCACCATATTCCCTATAGACCAGGTCAAATGGCACCATATTCCCTATAGACCAGGTCAAATGGCACCATATTCCCTAGACCAGGTAAATGGCACCATATTCCTATAGACCAGGTCAAATGGCACCATATTCCCTATAGACCAGGTCAAATGGCACCATATTCCCTATAGACCAGGTCAAATGGCACCATATTCCCTATAGACCAGGTCAAATGGCACCATATTCCCTATAGACCAGGTCAAATGGCACCATATTCCCTATAGACCAGGTCAAATGGCACCATATTCCCTATAGACCAGGTCAAATGGCACCATATCAAATGGCACCATATTCCCTAGACCAGGTCAAATGGCACCATATTCAGGTCAAATGGCACCATATTCCCTAGACCAGGTCAAATGGCACCATATTCCCTATAGACCAGGTCAAATGGCACCATATTCCCTATAGACCAGGTCAAATGGCACCATATTCCCTATAGACCAGGTCAAATGGCACCATATTCCCTATAGACCAGGTCAAATGGCACCATATTCCCTATAGACCAGGTCAAATGGCACCATATTCCCTATAGACCAGGTCAAATGGCACCATATTCCCTATAGACCAGGTCAAATGGCACCATATTCCCTATAGACCAGGTCAAATGGCACCATATTCCCTATAGACCAGGTCAAATGGCACCATATTCCCTATAGACCAGGTCAAATGGCACCATATTCCCTATAGACCAGGTCAAATGGCACCATATTCCCTATAGACCAGGTCAAATGGCACCATATTCCCTATAGACCAGGTCAAATGGCACCATATTCCCTATAGACCAGGTCAAATGGCACCATATTCCCTATAGACCAGGTCAAATGGCACCATATTCCCTATAGACCAGGTCAAATGGCACCCTATTCCCTAGACCAGGTCAAATGGCACCATATTCCCTATAGACCAGGTCAAATGGCACCATATTCCCTATAGACCAGGTCAAATGGCACCATATTCCCTATAGACCAGGTCAAATGGCACCATATTCCCTATAGACCAGGTCAAATGGCACCATATTCCCTATAGACCAGGTCAAATGGCACCATATTCCTATACCAGGTCAAATGGCACCATATTCCTAGACCAGGTCAAATGGCACCATATTCCTAGACCAGGTCAAATGGCACCATATTCCCTATAGACCAGGTCAAATGGCACCATTCCCTATCAAATGGCACCATATTCCCTATACCAGGTCAAATGGCACCATATTCCCTATAGACCAGGTCAAATGGCACCATATTCCCTATAGACCAGGTCAAATGGCACCATTCCCTAGGTCAAGACCAGGTCAAATGGCACCATATTCCCTATAGACCAGGTCAAATGGCACCATATTCCCTATAGACCAGGTCAAATGGCACCATATTCCCTAGACCAGGTCAAATGGCACCATATTCCCTATAGACCAGGTCAAATGGCACCATATTCCCTATAGACCAGGTCAAATGGCACCATATTCCCTATAGACCAGGTCAAATGGCACCATATTCCTAGACCAGGTCAAATGGCACCATATTCCCTATAGACCAGGTCAAATGGCATTCCCTATAGACCAGGTCAAATGGCACCATATTCCCTATAGACCAGGTCAATGGCACCATATTCCCTATAGACCAGGTCAAATGGCACCATATTCCCTATAGACCAGGTCAAATGGCACCATATTCCCTATAGACCAGGTCAAATGGCACCATATTCCCTATAGACCAGGTCAAATGGCACCATATTCCCTATAGACCAGGTCAAATGGCACCATATTCCCTATAGACCAGGTCAAATGGCACCATATTCCCTATAGACCAGGTCAAATGGCACCATATTCCCTATAGACCAGGTCAAATGGCACCATATTCCCTATAGACCAGGTCAAATGGCACCATATTCCCTATAGACCAGGTCAAATGGCACCATATTCCCTATAGACCAGGTCAAATGGCACCATATTCCCTATAGACCAGGTCAAATGGCACCATATTCCCTATAGACCAGGTCAAATGGCACCATATTCCCAGGTCAAATGGCATAGACCAGGTCAAATGGCACCATATTCCCTATAGACCAGGTCAAATGGCACCATATTCCCTATAGACCAGGTCAAATGGCACCATATTCCCTATAGACCAGGTCAAATGGCACCATATTCCCTATAGACCAGGTCAAATGGCACCATATTCCCTATAGACCAGGTCAAATGGCACCATATTCCCTATAGACCAGGTCAAATGGCACCATTCCCTATCAAATGGCACCATATTCCCTAGACCAGGTCAAATGGCACCATATTCCCTATAGACCAGGTCAAATGGCACCATATTCCCTAGACCAGGTCAAATGGCACCATATTCCCTATAGACCAGGTCAAATGGCACCATATTCCCTATAGACCAGGTCAAATGGCACCATATTCCCTATAGACCAGGTCAAATGGCACCATATTCCCTATAGACCAGGTCAAATGGCACCATATTCCCTATAGACCAGGTCAAATGGCACCATATTCCCTATAGACCAGGTCAAATGGCACCATATTCCCTATAGACCAGGTCAAATGGCACCATATTCCCTATAGACCAGGTCAAATGGCACCATATTCCCTATAGACCAGGTCAAATGGCACCATATTCCCTATAGACCAGGTCAAATGGCACCATATTCCCTATAGACCAGGTCAAATGGCACCATATTCCCTATAGACCAGGTCAAATGGCACCATATTCCCCAGGTCAAATGGCACCATATTCCCTATAGACCAGGTCAAATGGCACCATATTCCCTATAGACCAGGTCAAATAGCACCATATCAAATGGCACCATATTCCCTAGACCAGGTCAAATGGCACCATATTCCCTATAGACCAGGTCAAATGGCACCATATTCCATAGACCAGGTCAAATGGCACCATATTCCCTATAGACCAGGTCAAATGGCACCATATTCCCTATAGACCAGGTCAAATGGCACCATATTCCCTATAGACCAGGTCAAATGGCACCATATTCCCTATAGACCAGGTCAAATGGCACCATTCCCTAGACCAGGTCAAATGGCACCATATTCCTAGACCAGGTCAAATGGCACCATATTCCCTATAGACCAGGTCAAATGGCACCATATTCCCTATAGACCGGGTCAAATGGCACCATATTCCCTATAGACCAGGTCAAATGGCACCATATTCCCTATAGACCAGGTCAAATGGCACCATATTCCCTATAGACCAGGTCAAATGGCACCATATTCCCTATAGACCAGGTCAAATGGCACCATATTCCCTATAGACCAGGTCAAATGGCACCATATTCCCTATAGACCAGGTCAAATGGCACCATATTCCCTATAGACCAGGTCAAATGGCACCATATTCCCTATAGACCAGGTCAAATGGCACCATATTCCCTATAGACCAGGTCAAATGGCACCATATTCCCTATAGACCAGGTCAAATGGCACCATATTCCCTATAGACCAGGTCAAATGGCACCATATTCCCTATAGACCAGGTCAAATGGCACCATATTCCCTATAGACCAGGTCAAATGGCACCATATTCCCTATAGACCAGGTCAAATGGCACCATATTCCCTATAGACCAGGTCAAATGGCACCATATTCCCTATAGACCAGGTCAAATGGCACCATATTCCCTATAGACCAGGTCAAATAGCACCATATTCCTAGACCAGGTCAAATGGCACCATATTCCCTATAGACCAGGTCAAATGGCACCATATTCCCTATAGACCAGGTCAAATGGCACCATATTCCCTATAGACCAGGTCAAATGGCACCATATTCCCTATAGACCAGGTCAAATGGCACCATATTCCCTATAGACCAGGTCAAATGGCACCATATTCCCTATAGACCAGGTCAAATGGCACCATATTCCCTATAGACCAGGTCAAATGGCACCATATTCCCTATAGACCAGGTCAAATGGCACCATATTCCCTATAGACCAGGTCAAATGGCACCATATTCCCTATAGACCAGGTCAAATGGCACCATATTCCCTATAGACCAGGTCAAATGGCACCATATTCCCTATAGACCAGGTCAAATGGCACCATATTCCCTATTCCCTATAGACCAGGTCAAATGGCACCATATTCCCTATAGACCAGGTCAAATGGCACCATATTCCCTATAGACCAGGTCAAATGGCACCATATTCCCTAGACCAGGTCAAATGGCACCATATTCCCTATAGACCAGGTCAAATGGCACCATATTCCCTATAGACCAGGTCAAATGGCACCATATTCCCTATAGACCAGGTCAAATGGCACCATATTCCCTAGACCAGGTCAAATGGCACCATATTCCCTATAGACCAGGTCAAATGGCACCATATTCCCTATAGACCAGGTCAAATGGCACCATATTCCCTATAGACCAGGTCAAATGGCACCATATTCCCTATAGACCAGGTCAAATGGCACCATATTCCCTATAGACCAGGTCAAATGGCACCATATTCCCTATAGACCAGGTCAAATGGCACCATATTCCCTAGACCAGGTCAAATGGCACCCTATTCCCTATAGACCAGGTCAAATGGCACCATATTCCCTATAGACCAGGTCAAATGGCACCATATTCCCTATAGACCAGGTCAAATGGCACCAAATTCCCTATAGACCAGGTCAAATGGCACCATATTCCCTATAGACCAGGTCAAATGGCACCAGACCAGGTCAAATGGCACCATATTCCCTATAGACCAGGTCAAATGGCACCATATTCCCTATAGACCAGGTCAAATGGCACCATATTCCCTATAGACCAGGTCAAATGGCACCATATTCCCTATAGACCAGGTCAAATGGCACCATATTCCCTATAGACCAGGTCAAATGGCACCATATTCCCTATAGACCAGGTCAAATGGCACCATATTCCCTATAGACCAGGTCAAATGGCACCATATTCCCTATAGACCAGGTCAAATGGCACCATATTCCCTATAGACCAGGTCAAATGGCACCATATTCCCTATAGACCAGGTCAAATGGCACCATATTCCCTATAGACCAGGTCAAATGGCACCATATTCCCTATAGACCAGGTCAAATGGCACCATATTCCTAGACCAGGTCAAATGGCACCATATTCCCTATAGACCAGGTCAAATGGCACCATATTCCCTATAGACCAGGTCAAATGGCACCATATTCCCTATAGACCAGGTCAAATGGCACCATATTCCCTAGACCAGGTCAAATGGCACCCCTATAGACCATTCCCTATTCCCTAGACCAGGTCAAATGGCACCATATTCCTAGACCAGGTCAAATGGCACCATATTCCCTAGACCAGGTCAAATGGCACCATATTCCCTATAGACCAGGTCAAATGGCACCATATTCCTAGACCAGGTCAAATGGCACCATATTCCCTATAGACCAGGTCAAATGGCACCATATTCCCTATAGACCAGGTCAAATGGCACCATATTCCCTATAGACCAGGTCAAATGGCACCATATTCCCTATAGACCAGGTCAAATGGCACCATATTCCCTATAGACCAGGTCAAATGGCACCATATTCCCTATAGACCAGGTCAAATGGCACCATATTCCCTATAGACCAGGTCAAATGGCACCATATTCCCTATAGACCAGGTCAAATGGCACCATATTCCCTATAGACCAGGTCAAATGGCACCATATTCCCTAGACCAGGTCAAATGGCACCCTATTCCCTAGACCAGGTCAAATGGCACCCTATTCCCTAGACCAGGTCAAATGGCACCATATTCCCTATAGACCAGGTCAAATGGCACCATATTCCCTATAGACCAGGTCAAATGGCACCATATTCCCTATAGACCAGGTCAAATGGCACCATATTCCCTATAAATGACCAGGTCAAATGGCACCATATTCCTAGACCAGGTCAAATGGCACCATATTCCCTATAGACCAGGTCAAATGGCACCATATTCCCTATAGACCAGGTCAAATGGCACCATATTCCCTATAGACCAGGTCAAATGGCACCATATTCCCTATAGACCAGGTCAAATGGCACCATATTCCCTATAGACCAGGTCAAATGGCACCATATTCCCTATAGACCAGGTCAAATGGCACCATATTCCCTAGACCAGGTCAAATGGCACCATATTCCCTATAGACCAGGTCAAATGGCACCATATTCCCTATAGACCAGGTCAAATGGCACCATATTCCCTATAGACCAGGTCAAATGGCACCATATTCCCTATAGACCAGGTCAAATGGCACCATATTCCCTATAGACCAGGTCAAATGGCACCATATTCCCTATAGACCAGGTCAAATGGCACCATATTCCCTATAGACCAGGTCAAATGGCACCATATTCCCTATAGACCAGGTCAAATGGCACCATATTCCCTATAGACCAGGTCAAATGGCACCATATTCCCTATAGACCAGGTCAAATGGCACCATATTCCCTATAGACCAGGTCAAATGGCACCCTATTCCCTAGACCAGGTCAAATGGCACCCTATTCCCTAGACCAGGTCAAATAGCACCATATTCCCTATAGACCAGGTCAAATGGCACCATATTCCCTATAGACCAGGTCAAATGGCACCATATTCCCTATAGACCAGGTCAAATGGCACCATATTCCCTATAGACCAGGTCAAATGGCACCATATTCCCTAGACCAGGTCAAATGGCACCATATTCCCTATAGACCAGGTCAAATGGCACCATATTCCCTAGACCAGGTCAAATGGCACCATATTCCCTATAGACCAGGTCAAATGGCATTCCCTATAGACCAGGTCAAATAGCACATATTCCCTATAGACCAGGTCAAATGGCACCATATTCCCTATAGACCAGGTCAAATGGCACCATATTCCCTATAGACCAGGTCAAATGGCACCATATTCCCTATAGACCAGGTCAAATGGCACCATATTCCCTATAGACCAGGTCAAATGGCACCATATTCCCTATAGACCAGGTCAAATGGCACCATATTCCCTATAGACCAGGTCAAATGGCACCATATTCCCTATAGACCAGGTCAAATGGCACCATATTCCCTATAGACCAGGTCAAATGGCACCATATTCCCTATAGACCAGGTCAAATGGCACCATATTCCCTATAGACCAGGTCAAATGGCACCATATTCCCTATAGACCAGGTCAAATGGCACCATATTCCCTATAGACCAGGTCAAATGGCACCATATTCCCTATAGACCAGGTCAAATGGCACCATATTCCCTATAGACCAGGTCAAATGGCACCATATTCCCTATAGACCAGGTCAAATGGCACCATATTCCCTATAGACCAGGTCAAATGGCACCATATTCCCTAGACCAGGTCAAATATTCCCTATAGGCACCATATTCCCTATAGACCAGGTCAAATGGCACCATATTCCCTATAGACCAGGTCAAATGGCACCATATTCCCTATAGACCAGGTCAAATGGCACCATATTCCCTATAGACCAGGTCAAATGGCACCATATTCCCTATAGACCAGGTCAAATGGCACCATATTCCCTATAGACCAGGTCAAATGGCACCATATTCCCTATAGACCAGGTCAAATGGCACCATATTCCCTAGACCAGGTCAAATGGCACCATATTCCCTATAGACCAGGTCAAATGGCACCATATTCCCTATAGACCAGGTCAAATGGCACCATATTCCCTATAGACCAGGTCAAATGGCACCATATTCCCTATAGACCAGGTCAAATGGCACCATATTCCCTATAGACCAGGTCAAATGGCACCATATTCCCTATAGACCAGGTCAAATGGCACCATATTCCCTATAGACCAGGTCAAATAGCACCCTATTCCTTATAGACCAGGTCAAATGGCACATATTCCCTATAGACCAGGTCAAATGGCACCATATTCCTAGACCAGGTCAAATAGCACCATATTCCCTATAGACCAGGTCAAATAGCACCATATTCCCTATAGACCAGGTCAAATGGCACCATATTCCCTATAGACCAGGTCAAATGGCACCATATTCCCTATAGACCAGGTCAAATGGCACCATATTCCCTATAGACCAGGTCAAATGGCACCATATTCCCTATAGACCAGGTCAAATGGCACCATATTCCCTATAGACCAGGTCAAATGGCACCATATTCCCTATAGACCAGGTCAAATGGCACCATATTCCCTATAGACCAGGTCAAATGGCACCATATTCCCTATAGACCAGGTCAAATGGCACCATATTCCCTATAGACCAGGTCAAATGGCACCATATTCCCTATAGACCAGGTCAAATGGCACCCTATTCCCTATAGACCAGGTCAAATGGCACCATATTCCCTATAGACCAGGTCAAATGGCACCATATTCCCTATAGACCAGGTCAAATGGCACCCTATTCCCTAGACCAGGTCAAATGGCACCATATTCCCTATAGACCAGGTCAAATGGCACCATATTCCCTATAGACCAGGTCAAATGGCACCATATTCCCTATAGACCAGGTCAAATGGCACCATATTCCCTATAGACCAGGTCAAATGGCACCATATTCCCTATAGACCAGGTCAAATGGCACCATATTCCCTATAGACCAGGTCAAATGGCACCATATTCCCTATAGACCAGGTCAAATGGCACCATATTCCCTATAGACCAGGTCAAATGGCACCATATTCCCTATAGACCAGGTCAAATGGCACCATATTCCCTATAAATGGACGCCTTATTCCAGGTCAAATGGCATTTCACCTATTCCCAGTGGATAGACCAGGTCAAATGGCACCCAGGTATTCCCTATAGACCAGGTGGGGTTTCAGGTCCAACCATATTCCCTAGGTGGTGATTGGCAGGGAGTTTGTTCCACCATTCCCTATAGACCAGGTCAAATGCGAACAGTTTTAGACCAGGTCAGCGGGACCATATTCCCTTCCAGGTCAGTGGTAGGGAGGCAAGCAGGCCAGAGGTGGATGAACCATATTCCCTATCAGACCAGGTCAAATGGGCAAGCACCATATTCCCTATAAGACCAGGTCAAATGGCATTGGCACCATATTCCCAGACCAGGTCAAATGCAAATTCCAGACCAGGTCAGATGACACCCTGGATAGGACCTGTGCCCTAGTGAGGCAGGGTCCTCTGCGGATGTTGTAGACCAGGTCAAATGGCACCATATGAACCTATAGGAACCAGGTCAAATGGCACCATATTCCCTATAGACCAGGTCAAATGGCACCATATTCCCTATAGACCAGGTCAAATGGCACCATATTCCCTATAGACCAGGTCAAATGGCACCATATTCCCTATAGACCAGGTCAAATGGCACCATATTCCCTATAGACCAGGTCAAATGGCACCATATTCCCTATAGACCAGGTCAAATGGCACCATATTCCCTATAGACCAGGTCAAATGGCACCCTATTCCCTATAGACCAGGTCAAATGGCACCATATTCCCTATAGACCAGGTCAAATGGCACCCTATTCCCTATAGACCAGGTCAAATGGCACCATATTCCCTATAGACCAGGTCAAATGGCACCATATTCCCTATAGACCAGGTCAAATGGCACCATATTCCCTATAGACCAGGTCAAATGGCACCATATTCCCTATAGACCAGGTCAAATGGCACCATATTCCCTATAGACCAGGTCAAATGGCACCAATTCCTATAGCCAGGTCAAATGGCACCATATTCCCTATAGACCAGGTCAAATGGCACCATATTCCCTATAGACCAGGTCAAATGGCACCATATTCCCTATAGACCAGGTCAAATGGCACCATATTCCCTATAGACCAGGTCAAATGGCACCATATTCCCTATAGACCAGGTCAAATGGCACCATATTCCCTATAGACCAGGTCAAATGGCACCATATTCCCTATTCAAATGGCACCATATTCCCTAGACCAGGTCAAATGGCACCATATTCCCTATAGACCAGGTCAAATGGCACCATATTCCCTATAGACCAGGTCAAATGGCACCATATTCCCTATAGACCAGGTCAAATAGCACCATATTCCTAAGACCAGGTCAAATGGCACCATATTCCCTATAGACCAGGTCAAATGGCACCATATTCCCTATAGACCAGGTCAAATGGCACCATATTCCCTATAGACCAGGTCAAATAGCACCATATTCCCTATAGACCAGGTCAAATGGCACCATATTCCCTATAGACCAGGTCAAATGGCACCATATTCCCTATAGACCAGGTCAAATGGCACCATATTCCCTAGACCAGGTCAAATGGCACCATATTCCTAGACCAGGTCAAATGGCACCATATTCCTAGACCAGGTCAAATGGCACCATATTCCCTATAGACCAGGTCAAATGGCACCATATTCCCTATAGACCAGGTCAAATGGCACCATATTCCCTATAGACCAGGTCAAATGGCACCATATTCCCTATAGACCAGGTCAAATGGCACCATATTCCCTATAGACCAGGTCAAATGGCACCATATTCCTAGACCAGGTCAAATGGCACCATATTCCCTATAGACCAGGTCAAATGGCACCATATTCCCTATAGACCAGGTCAAATGGCACCATATTCCCTATAGACCAGGTCAAATGGCACCATATTCCCTATAGACCAGGTCAAATAGCACCATATTCCCTATAGACCAGGTCAAATGGCACCCTATTCCCTAGACCAGGTCAAATGGCACCCCAGGTATTCCCTATTACCAGGTCAAATGGCACCATATTCCCTAGACCAGGTCAAATGGCACCCTATTCCCTAGACCAGGTCAAATGGCACCATATTCCCTATAGACCAGGTCAAATGGCACCCTATTCCCTATAGACCAGGTCAAATGGCACCATATTCCCTATAGACCAGGTCAAATGGCACCATATTCCCTATAGACCAGGTCAAATAGCACCATATTCCCTATAGACCAGGTCAAATGGCACCATATTCCCTATAGACCAGGTCAAATGGCACCATATTCCCTATAGACCAGGTCAAATGGCACCATATTCCTAGACCAGGTCAAATGGCACCATATTCCCTATAGACCAGGTCAAATGGCACCCTATTCCCTATAGACCAGGTCAAATAGCACCATATTCCTATAGACCAGGTCAAATGGCACCATATTCCCTATAGACCAGGTCAAATATCACCATATTCCCTATAGACCAGGTCAAATGGCACCATTCAAATGGCACCATATTCCCTATAGACCAGGTCAAATGGCACCATATTCCCTATAGACCAGGTCAAATGGCACCATATTCCCTATAGACCAGGTCAAATGGCACCATATTCCCTATAGACCAGGTCAAATGGCACCATATTCCCTATAGACCAGGTCAAATGGCACCATATTCCCTATAGACCAGGTCAAATAGCACCATATTCCCTATAGACCAGGTCAAATGGCACCATATTCCCTATAGACCAGGTCAAATGGCACCATATTCCCTATAGACCAGGTCAAATGGCACCATATTCCCTATAGACCAGGTCAAATTACATTTCCATTTACATTTATCATCAGACCTCTATCCAGACCAGGTCAAATGGCACATTCACCTTATTCCAGTGGAACAGTAGACAATAGTGCATCAAATCTTAAAGCATCCTAGGTATTCCTTAAAGACCAGGTCAAGGTGGTGATTGACTCCCATATTCCTAGCTGTCCTGGCGTCGTGAGGGAGTTTGTTCCACCATTGGGGGCCAGAGCAGCCAGTTTTGACCAGGTCAAATGGCACCATATTCCCTAGTGGTAGACCAGGTCAAATGGATGACCAGTGCCCTTGTTTGGGTGTAGGGCCTATAGACCAGGTCAGGTACTGAATGGCAAGCACCATGGTCTTCCCAGCCAAATGGAGAGATTCCGGAGACCAGGTCAAATGAGAAATTGGGAAGGTTGAACACCAGACGGGTCAAATGGCACGTTCTGGATGAGTTGAAGGGGTTTAATGGCACAGGCAGGGACCAGGTCAGACGGGAGATGACAATGCCTGGACCAGGACCTGTGCCGCTTCCTATTCCCTGTTGTAGAGCATGAACCTACAGACCACCGGATCAAATGGCACCCTATTCCCTATAGACCAGGTCAAATGGCACCATATTCCCTATAGACCAGGTCAAATGGCACCATATTCCCTATAGACCAGGTCAAATGGCACCATATTCCCTATAGACCAGGTCAAATGGCACCATATTCCCTATAGACCAGGTCAAATAGCACCATATTCCCTATAGACCAGGTCAAATGGCACCATATTCCCTATAGACCAGGTCAAATGGCACCATATTCCCTATAGACCAGGTCAAATGGCACCATATTCCCTATAGACCAGGTCAAATGGCACCATATTCCCTATAGACCAGGTCAAATGGCACCATATTCCCTATAGACCAGGTCAAATGGCACCCTATTCCCTAGACCAGGTCAAATGGCACCCTATTCCCTAGACCAGGTCAAATGGCACCATATTCCCTAGACCAGGTCAAATGGCACCATATTCCTAGACCAGGTCAAATGGCACCATATTCCCTATAGACCAGGTCAAATGGCACCCTATTCCCTATAGACCAGGTCAAATGGCACCATATTCCCTATAGACCAGGTCAAATGGCACCATATTCCCTAGACCAGGTCAAATGGCACCATATTCCTAGACCAGGTCAAATGGCACCATATTCCTAGACCAGGTCAAATGGCACCCTATTCCCTATAGACCAGGTCAAATGGAACCCTATTCCCTATATACCAGGTCAAATGGCACCCTATTCCCTATAGACCAGGTCAAATAGCACCATATTCCCTATAGACCAGGTCAAATGGCACCATATTCCCTATAGACCAGGTCAAATGGCACCATATTCCCTATAGACCAGGTCAAATAGCACCATATTCCCTATAGACCAGGTCAAATAGCACCATATTCCCTATAGACCAGGTCAAATGGCACCATATTCCCTATAGACCAGGTCAAATGGCACCATATTCCCTATAGACCAGGTCAAATAGCACCATATTCCCTATAGACCAGGTCAAATGGCACCATATTCCCTATAGACCAGGTCAAATGGCACCATATTCCCTATAGACCAGGTCAAATAGCACCAAATTCCTAAACCAGGTCAAATGGCACCATATTCCCTATAGACCAGGTCAAATATCACCATATTCCCTATAGACCAGGTCAAATGGCACCATATTCCCTATAGACCAGGTCAAATGGCACCATATTCCCTATAGACCAGGTCAAATGGCACCATATTCCCTATAGACCAGGTCAAATGGCACCATATTCCCTAGACCAGGTCAAATGGCACCATATTCCTAGACCAGGTCAAATGGCACCATATTCCTAGACCAGGTCAAATGGCACCCTATTCCCTATAGACCAGGTCAAATGGCACCATATTCCCTATAGACCAGGTCAAATGGAACCATATTCCCTATAGACCAGGTCAAATGGCACCCTATTCCCTATAGACCAGGTCAAATAGCACCATATTCCCTATAGACCAGGTCAAATGGCACCCTATTCCCTAGACCAGGTCAAATGGCACCATATTCCTAGACCAGGTCAAATGGCACCCTATTCCCTATAGACCAGGTCAAATGGCACCCTATTCCCTATAGACCAGGTCAAATGGAACCATATTCCCTATAGAGCAGGTCAAATGGCACCATATTCCCTATAGACCAGGTCAAATGGCACCATATTCCCTATAGACCAGGTCAAATGGCACCCTATTCCCTAGACCAGGTCAAATGGCACCCTATTCCCTAGACCAGGTCAAATGGCACCATATTCCTAGACCAGGTCAAATGGCACCATATTCCCTATAGACCAGGTCAAATGGCACCCTATTCCCTAGACCAGGTCAAATGGCACCCTATTCCCTAGACCAGGTCAAATGGCACCATATTCCTAGACCAGGTCAAATGGCACCATATTCCCTATAGACCAGGTCAAATGGCACCCTATTCCCTATAGACCAGGTCAAATGGCACCATATTCCTACTGCTGTCAGAGAGAGAAAGAGAGAGAGACAGAGACAGATACAGATATAACTAGTATACTGCTGTTAGAGAGAGAGAGAGAGACAGATACAGATATAACTAGTATACTGCTGTTAGAGAGAGAGACAGAGACAGATACAGCTATAACTAGTATACTGCTGTTAGAGAGAGAGAGAGACAGATACAGATATAACTAGTATACTGCTATTAGAGAGAGAGACAGATACAGTTATAACTAGTATACTGCTGTCAGAGAGAGAGAGAGAGACAGATAGTAAACTGATGGCATGCCAGGGAGAGAGTACCTGACATGCCATCAGTTTACTATCTGTCTCACTCTCTCCCTGGCATGCCATCAGTTTACTATCTGTCTCACTCTCTCCCTGGCATGCCATCAGTTTACTATCTGTATCTGTCTCACTCTCTCTCTGACAGCAGTTTACTATCTGTATCTGTCTCACTCTCTCCCTGGCATGCCATCAGTTTACTATCTGTCTCACTCTCTCCCTGACATGCCATCAGTTTACTATCTGTCTCACTCTCTCCCTGACAGCAGTTTACTATCTGTATCTGTCTCACTCTCTCCCTGGCATGCCATCAGTTTACTATCTGTCTCACTCTCTCCCTGACATGCCATCAGTTTACTATCTGTCTCACTCTCTCCCTGACATGCCATCAGTTTACTATCTGTCTCACTCTCTCCCTGACATGCCATCAGTTTACTATCTGTCTCACTCTCTCCCTGACAGCAGTTTACTATCTGTATCTGTCTCACTCTCTCCCTGGCATGCCATCAGTTTACTATCTGTCTCACTCTCTCCCTGACATGCCATCAGTTTACTATCTGTCTCACTCTCTCCCTGACATGCCATCAGTTTACTATCTGTCTCACTCTCTCCCTGACAGCAGTTTACTATCTGTATCTGTCTCACTCTCTCCCTGGCATGCCATCAGTTTACTATCTGTCTCACTCTCTCCCTGACATGCCATCAGTTTACTATCTGTCTCACTCTCTCCCTGACATGCCATCAGTTTACTATCTGTCTCACTCTCTCCCTGACATGCCATCAGTTTACTATCTGTCTCACTCTCTCCCTGACAGCAGTTTACTATCTGTATCTGTCTCACTCTCTCCCTGGCATGCCATCAGTTTACTATCTGTCTCACTCTCTCCCTGACATGCCATCAGTTTACTATCTGTCTCACTCTCTCCCTGACATGCCATCAGTTTACTATCTGTCTCACTCTCTCCCTGACATGCCATCAGTTTACTGTCAGGGAGAGAGTGAGACAGATACAGATAGTATACTGATGGCATGCCAGGGAGCGAGTGAGACAGATAGTAAACTGATGGCATGTCAGGGAGAGAGTGAGACAGATACAGATAGTAAACTGATGGCATGTCAGGGAGAGAGTGAGACAGATACAGATAGTAAACTGCTGTCAGGGAGAGAGTGAGACAGATAGTAAACTGATGGCATGTCAGGAAGAGAGTGAGACAGATAGTAAACTGATGGCATGTCAGGGAGAGAGTGAGACAGATAGTAAACTGATGGCATGTCAGGGAGAGAGTGAGACAGATACATATAGTAAACTGCTGTCAGAGAGAGAGTGAGACAGATACAGATAGTAAACTGATGGCATGCCAGGGAAGGGAGAGACACACTCAGTCAGATGCTGGGTGTCTTGGGGATGATCCATACTTCAGCAACACTTCCTGACTTGTGAGCAGTCCTTAAATTGGCACCCTCTGGGCCCTGGTGTAGTGCACTATATAGGGAATAGGGTGCCATTTGGGCTGTAGCCTCAGTGTTTTAGTGTTTAACTCTGCTGATAAAAGCTAAATCCCACTCTATCCATGTTGAATTCAGAAACACATCTATTGTGATCCTAACGTACTAAACAGCAGTTACAACCAACAGCTCAAACGGTGCCACAAAGCCCTTACATTGCGAGAGGGATATTGTAACAAAGTCTTAATTTGTGCCCAAAATACACAGTAAGTAAAGCCCTAAATCAGCTGCATTCCTTGGATAGAATTATCTGGACGATGACATCATGTTGATTAGTTTGGTGGATAACAACATGCTGGTGATTGTCTGTTAGTTCCCCAGTACAGTACATGGTGGTGATTGTCTGTTAGTTCCCCAGTACAGTACATGGTGGTGATTGTCTGTTAGTTCCCCAGTACAGTACATGGTGATGATTGTCTGTTAGTTCCCCAGTACAGTACATGGTGATGATTGTCTGTTAGTTCCCCAGTACATGGTGGTGATTGTCTGTTAGTTCCCCAGTACAGTACATGGTGGTGATTGTCTGTTAGTTCCCCAGTACATGGTGGTGATTGTCTGTTAGTTCGCCAGTACAGTACATGCTGGTGATTGCATGTTAGTTCCCCAGTACATGGTGGTGATTGTCTGTTAGTTCCCCAGTACAGTACATGGTGGTGATTGTCTGTTAGTTCCCCAGTACATGGTGGTGATTGTCTGTTAGTTCGCCAGTACAGTACATGCTGGTGATTGCATGTTAGTTCCCCAGTACATGGTGGTGATTGTCTGTTAGTTCCCCAGTACAGTACATGGTGGTGATTGTCTGTTAGTTCCCCAGTACATGGTGGTGATTGTCTGTTAGTTCCCAAGTACAGTACATGGTGGTGATTGTCTGTTAGTTCTCCAGTACAGTACATGGTGGTGTTTGTCTGTTAGTTCCCCAGTACATGGTGGTGATTGTCTGTTAGTTCCCCAGTACAGTACATGGTGATGATTGTCTGTTAGTTCCCCAGTACAGTACATGGTGATGATTGTCTGTTAGTTCCCCAGTACATGGTGGTGATTGTCTGTTAGTTCCCCAGTACAGTACATGGTGATGATTGTCTGTTAGTTCCCCAGTACATGCTGGTGATTGTCTGTTAGTTCCCCAGTACAGTACATGGTGATGATTGTCTGTTAGTTCCCCAGTACAGTACATGGTGATGATTGTCTGTTAGTTCCCCAGTACATGGTGGTGATTGTCTGTTAGTTCCCCAGTACAGTACATGGTGATGATTGTCTGTTAGTTCCCCAGTACATGCTGGTGATTGTCTGTTAGTTCCCCAGTACAGTACATGGTGGTGATTGTCTGTTAGTTCCCAAGTACATGGTGGTGATTGTCTGTTAGTTCCCCAGTACATGGTGGTGATTGTCTGTTAGTTCCCCAGTACATGGTGGTGATTGTCTGTTAGTTCCCCAGTACATGGTGGTGATTGTCTGTTAGTTCCCCAGTACATGGTGGTGATTGTCTGTTAGTTCCCAAGTACATGGTGGTGATTGTCTGTTAGTTCCCCAGTACAGTACATGGTGATGATTGTCTGTTAGTTCCCCAGTACAGTACATGGTGATGATTGTCTGTTAGTTCCCCAGTACATGGTGGTGATTGTCTGTTAGTTCCCCAGTACAGTACATGGTGGTGATTGTCTGTTAGTTCCCCAGTACATGGTGGTGATTGTCTGTTAGTTCCCCAGTACAGTACATGGTGGTGATTGTCTGTTAGTTCCCAAGTACATGGTGGTGATTGTCTGTTAGTTCCCCAGTACAGGACATGGTGATGATTGTCTGTTAGTTCCCCAGTACAGTACATGGTGATGATTGTCTGTTAGTACATGGTGGTGATTGTCTGTTAGTTCCCCAGTACAGTACATGGTGATGATTGTCTGTTAGTTCCCCAGTACATGGTGGTGATTGTCTGTTAGTTCCCCAGTACAGTACATGGTGGTGATTGTCTGTTAGTTCCCCAGTACATGGTGGTGATTGTCTGTTAGTTCCCCAGTACAGTACATGGTGGTGATTGTCTGTTAGTTCCCAAGTACATGGTGGTGATTGTCTGTTAGTTCCCCAGTACAGGACATGGTGATGATTGTCTGTTAGTTCCCCAGTACAGTACATGGTGATGATTGTCTGTTAGTTCCCCAGTACATGGTGGTGATTGTCTGTTAGTTCCCCAGTACAGTACATGGTGGTGATTGTCTGTTAGTTCCCAGTACATGGTGGTGATTGTCTGTTAGTTCCCCAGTACAGTACATGGTGGTGATTGTCTGTTAGTTCCCCAGTACAGTACATGGTGGTGATTGTCTGTTAGTTCCCCAGTACAGTACATGGTGATGATTGTCTGTTAGTTCCCCAGTACATGCTGGTGATTGTCTGTTAGTTCCCCAGTACATGGTGGTGATTGTCTGTTAGTTCCCCAGTGCATGGTGGTGATTGTCTGTTAGTTCCCCAGTACAGTACATGGTGGTGATTGTCTGTTAGTTCCCAAGTACATGGTGGTGATTGTCTGTTAGTTCCCCAGTACATGGTGGTGATTGTCTGTTAGTTCCCCAGTACAGTACATGGTGATGATTGTCTGTTAGTTCCCCAGTACAGTACATGGTGATGATTGTCTGTTAGTTCCCCAGTACATGGTGGTGATCGTCTGTTAGTTCCCCAGTACAGTACATGGTGGTGATTGTCTGTTAGTTCCCCAGTACATGGTGGTGATTGTCTGTTAGTTCCCCAGTACAGTACATGGTGATGATTGTCTGTTAGTTCCCCAGTACAGTACATGGTGGTGATTGTCTGTTAGTTCCCCAGTACAGTACATGGTGGTGATTGTCTGTTAGTTCCCCAGTACATGGTGATGATTGTCTGTTTGTTCCCCAGTACAGTACATGGCAATGATTGTCTGTTTGTTCCCCAGTACATGGTGGTGATTGTCTGTTTGTTCCCCAGTACATGGTGGTGATTGTCTGTTAGTTCCCCAGTACAGTACATGGTGGTGATTGTCTGTTAGTTCCCCAGTACAGTACATGGTGGTGATTGTCTGTTTGTTCCCCAGTACATGGTGGTGATTGTCTGTTAGTTCCCCAGTACAGTACATGGTGGTGATTGTCTGTTAGTTCCCCAGTACAGTACATGGTGGTGATTGTCTGTTAGTTCCCTAGTACAGTACATGGTGGTGATTGTCTGTTAGTTCCCCAGTACATGGTGGTGATTGTCTGTTAGTTCCCCAGTACAGTACATGCTGGTGATTGTCTGTTAGTTCCCAAGTACATAGTGGTGATTGTCTGTTAGTTCCCCAGTACATGCTGGTGATTGTCTGTTAGTTCCCCAGTACAGTACATGCTGGTGATTGTCTGTTAGTTCCCCAGTACAGTACATGCTGGTGATTGTCTGTTAGTTCTCCAGTACAGTACATGCTGGTGATTTTCTGTTAGTTCCCCAGTACAGTACATGGTGGTGATTGTCTGTTAGTTCCCCAGTACATGCTGGTGATTGTCTGTTAGTTCCCCAGTACAGTACATGCTGGTGATTGTCTGTTAGTTCCCCAGTACATGCTGGTGATTGTCTGTTAGTTCCCCAGTACATGCTGGTGATTGTCTGTTAGTTCCTCAGTACATGGTGGTGATTGTCTGTTAGTTCCCCAGTACAGTACATGGTGATGATTGTCTGTTAGTTCCCCAGTATATGGTGATGATTGTCTGTTAGTTCCCCAGTACATGGTGGTGATGTTGATACATGAGAGTTTGTGGTTGTTATTATTATAATCTTCTGTCTCATTACTTTGTGTCATAAATGGCATGCTATTCCCATCAAAGTAGTGCACTGTGTCGGGAATAGGGTCCATCAAAGTAGTGCACTGTGTAGGGAATAGGGTCCATGAAAGTAGTGCACTGTGTAGGGAATAGGGTCCATGAAAGTAGTGCACTGTGTAGGGAATAGGGTCCATGAAAGTAGTGCACTGTGTAGGGAATAGGGTCCATGAAAGTAGTGCAATGTGTAGGGAATAGGGTCCATGAAAGTAGTGCACTGTGTAGGGAATAGGGTCCATGAAAGTAGTGCACTGTGTAGGGAAGAGGGTGACATTAGGGAGCAGGAAAACAGTCAGCATTGGTCACCAGGAATCAGGACTTTTCTGTTAACCTAATTTGGGACGTAGACTTTGTTTGTGTTCATGTTGTTGTTGTATCAAAATGAACCAGACAAACTAAGAAGTTCCTGAAGTCACAGTAGACAGAAGAAGGACAAGAGTATCATGGCCTCCTCAACCTCAAATAACTGTTTTCTTGTGAGGCAATTATACTGAGAAGTTGGTTAATTCAACAGATCAGAAGATTCCCTCACAGTCAGTCATGGGATTCCTTCAGGATGTTTTGGTGTGAGATTAAATCGTTATAGGATGTTGACCCACTGACACACACACACACACACACACACACACACACACACACACACACACACACACACACACACACACACACACACACACACACACAAACGAGGTTTGTCCTCAGGGTTTGTAGATATTGTCTGGGTAAACGTTTTATCAATGAGTCATTTAAAAGTATAGTTTAAAGTGTCTCTGTCAACACTTGGGCATACCCTAGCATCTAGTTTGTGTCAGTGATGGTTATGGAGTAGCAGACCTGGAAATAACACTGTGCTCCACAGATTAGGCATACTAAATGCAAGTGGGAAAATAGTCATCTGAAAAAAGTAAAAGTAGGGTGTAGCAGTAGCAGTAGGGTGTAACAGTAACAGTAGATTAGAACAGTAGGGTGAAGCAGTAGCAGTAGGGTATAACAGTGTGCTGTAACAGTAGGGTGTAACAGTGTGCTGTAACAGTAGGGTGTTACAGTAACCGTGTGCTGTAACAGTAGGGTGTAACAGTGTGCTGTAACAGTAGGGTGTTACAGTGTGCTGTAACAGTAGGGTTTAACAGTAACAGTGGGGTGTAACAGTAACAGTGGGGTATAACAGTAACAGTGGGGTGTAACAGTAAAAGTGGGGTGTAACAGTAACAGTGGGGTGTAACAGTAACAGTGGGGTGTAACAGTGTGCTGTAACAGTAGAGTATAACAGTGTGCTGTAACAGTAGGGTATAACAGTAGGGTTTAACAGTAGGGTTTAACAGTAGAGTATAACAGTAGGGTTTAACAGTATGGTTTAACAGTAGGGTTTAACAGTGGGGTTTAACAGTAGGGTATAACAGTAGGGTTTAACAGTAGGGTTTAACAGTGTGCTGTAACAGTAGAGTATAACAGTGTGCTGTAACAGTAGGGTGTAACAGTAACAGTGGGGTATAACAGTAACAGTGTGCTGTAACAGTAGATTATAACAGTGTGCTGTAACAGTAGATTATAACAGTGTGCTGTAACAGTAGATTATAACAGTGTGCTGTAACAGTAGATTATAACAGTGGGGTGTAACAGTAGATTAGAACAGTAGGGTTTAACAGTGTGCTGTAACAGTAGGGTTTAACAGTAACAGTGGGGTGTAACAGTAACAGTGGGGTATAACAGTAACAGTGGGGTGTAACAGTAACAGTGGGGTGTAACAGTAACAGTGGGGTGTAACAGTGTGCTGTAACAGTAGAGTATAACAGTGTGCTGTAACAGTAGGGTATAACAGTAGGGTTTAACAGTAGGGTTTAACAGTAGGGTATAACAGTAGATTATAACATTGGGGTGTAACAGTGACAGTAGGGTGTAACAGTGACAGTAGGGTGTAACAGTGACAGTGGAGTGTAACAGTGGGGTGTAACAGTGACAGTGGGGTGTAACAGTGACAGTGGGGTGTAACAGTGACAGTGGGGTGTAACAGTGACAGTGGGGTGTAACAGTGGGGTGTAACAGTGGGGTGTAACAGTGACAGTGGGGTGTAACAGTGGGGTGTAACAGTGACAGTAGGGTATAACAGTAGATTATAACATTGGGGTGTAACAGTGACAGTGGGGTGTAACAGTGACAGTGGGGTGTAACAGTGGGGTGTGACAGTGACAGTGGGGTGTAACAGTAGATTATAACAGTGGGGTGTAACAGTAGATTATAACAGTGGGGTGTAACAGTGGGGTGTAACAGTAGATTATAACAGTGGGGTGTAACAGTGGGGTGTAACAGTGGGGTGTAACAGTGACAGTAGATTATAACAGTAGGGTGTAACATTGTGGTGTAGCAGTGACAGTGGGGTGTAACATTGTGGTGTAACAGTGACAGTAGGGTATAACAGTAGATTATAACATTGGGGTGTAACAGTGACAGTAGGGTGTAACAGTGACAGTGGGGTGTAACAGTGACAGTGGGGTGTAACAGTGAGATGGGGTATAACAGTGGGGTGTAACAGTAACAGTAGGGTATAACAGTAGATTATAACATTGGGGTGTAACAGTGACAGTGGGGTGTAACAGTGACAGTGGGGTATAACAGTGACAGTGGGGTGTAACAGTGGGGTGTAACAATAACAGTGGGTATAACAGTGGATTATAACATTGGGGTGTAACAGTGACAGTGGGGTATAACAGTGACAGTGGGGTGTAACATTGGGGTGTAACAGTGACAGTGGGGTGTAACAGTGACAGTGGGATGTAACATTGGGGTGTAACAGTGACAGTGGGGTGTAACAGTGACAGTGGGGTGTAACAGTGGGGTGTGACAGTGACAGTGGGGTGTAACATTGGGGTGTAACAGTGACAGTGGGGTGTAACAGTGGGGTGTAACAGTGACAGTGGGGTGTAACAGTGGGGTGTGACAGTGACAGTGGGGTGTAACAGTGGGGTGTAGCAGTGACATTGGGGTGTAACAGTGACATTGGGGTGTAACATTGACAGTGGGGTGTGACAGTGACAGTGGGATGTAACAGTGACAGTGGGGTGTAACAGTGGGGTGTAACAGTGACAGTGGGGTGTAACAGTGGGGTGTAACAGTGACAGTGGGGTGTAACAGTGACAGTGGGGTGTAACAGTGGGGTGTAACAGTGACAGTGGGGTGTAACATTGGGGTGTAACAGTAGATTATAACAGTGGGGTGTAACAGTAGATTATAACAGTGGGGTGTAACAGTGGGGTGTAACAGTAGATTATAACAGTGGGGTGTAACAGTGGGGTGTAACAGTGGGGTGTAACAGTGACAGTAGATTATAACAGTAGGGTGTAACAGTGACAGTGGGGTGTAACATTGTGGTGTAGCAGTGACAGTGGGGTGTAACATTGTGGTGTAACAGTGACAGTGGGGTGTAACAGTAGATTATAACAGTGGGGTGTAACAGTGACACTGGGGTGTAACAGTGGGGTCAGGCAGTAACAGTAGGGTATAACAGTAGATTATAACAGTGGGGTGTAACAGTAACAGTAGGGTATAACAGTATATTATAACAGTGGGGTGTAACAGTAGATTATAACATTGGGGTGTAACAGTGACAGTAGGGTGTAACAGTGACAGTGGAGTGTAACAGTGGGGTGTAACAGTGACAGTGGGGTGTAACAGTGACAGTGGGGTGTAACAGTGGGGTGTAACAGTTGGGTGTAACAGTGACAGTGGGGTGTAACAGTGGGGTGTAACAGTGACAGTAGGGTATAACAGTAGATTATAACATTGGGGTGTAACAGTGACAGTAGGGTGTAACAGTGACAGTGGGGTGTAACAGTGACAGTGGGGTGTAACAGTGACAGTGGGGTGTAACAGTGGGGTGTAACAGTAACAGTAGGGTATAACAGTAGATTATAACATTGGGGTGTAACAGTGACAGTGGGGTGTAACAGTGACAGTGGGGTATAACAGTGACAGTGGGGTGTAACAGTGGGGTGTAACAATAACAGTAGGGTATAACAGTAGATTATAACATTGGGGTGTAACAGTGACAGTGGGGTATAACAGTGACAGTGGGGTGTAACATTGGGGTGTAACAGTGACAGTGGGGTGTAACAGTGACAGTGGGATGTAACATTGGGGTGTAACAGTGACAGTGGGGTGTAACAGTGACAGTGGGGTGTAACAGTGGGGTGTGACAGTGACAGTGGGGTGTAACATTGGGGTGTAACAGTGACAGTGGGGTGTAACAGTGGGGTGTAACAGTGACAGTGGGGTGTAACAGTGGGGTGTGACAGTGACAGTGGGGTGTAACAGTGGGGTGTAGCAGTGACATTGGGGTGTAACAGTGACATTGGGGTGTAACATTGACAGTGGGGTGTAACAGTGACAGTGGGGTGTAACAGTGACAGAGGGTGTAACAGTGACAGTGGGGTGTAACAGTAGATTAACATTGACAGTGGGGTGTAACATTGACAGTGGGGTGTAACAGTGACAGTAGGGTGTAACATTGACAGTGGGGTGTAACATTGACAGTGGGGTGTAACAGTGACAGTGGGGTGTAACAGTGGGGTGTAACAGTAACAGTGGGGTGTAACATTGACAGTGGGGTGTAACAGTGACAGTGGGGTGTAACAGTGGGGTGTAACAGTGGGGTGTAACAGTGGGGTGTGACAGTGGGGTGTGACAGTGGGGTGTAACAGTGACAGTGGGGTGTAACAGTGACAGTGGGGTGTAACAGTGGGGTGTAACAGTGACAGTGGGGTGTAACAGTGGGGTGTAACAGTGACAGTGGGGTGTAACAGTGGGGTGTAACAGTGGGGTGTAACAGTGGGTGTGACAGTGGGGTGTGACAGTGGGGGGGTAACAGTGACAGTGGGGTGTAACAGTGACAGTAGAGTGTAACAGTGACTGTGGGATGTAACAGTGACTGTGGGGTGTAACAGTGACAGTGGGGTGTAACAGTGACAGTGGGGTGTAACATTGACAGTAGGGTGTAACATTGACAGTAGGGTGTAACAGTAGATTATAACAGTGGGGTGTAACAGTGACAGTAGGGTGTAACAGTGACAGTGGGGTGTAACAGTGGGGTGTAACAGTGACAGTGGGGTGTAACAGTGGGGTGTAACAGTGGGGTGTAACAGTGACAGTGGGGTGTAACAGTGACAGTGGGGTGTAACAGTGACAGTGGGGTGTAACAGTGGGGTGTAACAGTGACAGTGGGGTGTAACAGTGGGGTGTAACAGTGGGGTGTAACAGTGGGGTTTGACAGTGGGGTGTGACAGTGGGGTGTGACAGTGGGGTGTAACAGTGACAGTGGGGTATAACAGTAACAGTGTGCTGTAACAGTGTGCTGTAACAGTAGATTATAACAGTGTGCTGTAACAGTAGATTATAACAGTGTGCTGTAACAGTAGATTATAACAGTGGGGTGTAACAGTAGATTAGAACAGTAGGGTTTAACAGTGTGCTGTAACAGTAGGGTTTAACAGTAACAGTGGGGTGTAACAGTAACAGTGGGGTATAACAGTAACAGTGGGGTGTAACAGTAACAGTGGGGTGTAACAGTAACAGTGGGGTGTAACAGTGTGCTGTAACAGTAGAGTATGTAACAGTGTGCTGTAACAGTAGGGTATAACAGTAGGGTTTAACAGTAGGGTTTAACAGTGGGTATAACAGTAGATTATAACATTGGGGTGTAACAGTGACAGTAGGGTGTAACAGTGACAGTAGGGTGTAACAGTGACAGTGGAGTGTAACAGTGGGGTGTAACAGTGACAGTGGGGTGTAACAGTGACAGTGGGGTGTAACAGTGACAGTGGGGTGTAACAGTGGGGTGTAACAGTGGGGTGTAACAGTGACAGTGGGGTGTAACAGTGGGGTGTAACAGTGACAGTAGGGTATAACAGTAGATTATAACATTGGGGTGTAACAGTGACAGTGGGGTGTAACAGTGACAGTGGGGTGTAACAGTGGGGTGTGACAGTGACAGTGGGGTGTAACAGTAGATTATAACAGTGGGGTGTAACAGTAGATTATAACAGTGGGGTGTAACAGTGGGGTGTAACAGTAGATTATAACAGTGGGGTGTAACAGTGGGGTGTAACAGTGGGGTGTAACAGTGACAGTAGATTATAACAGTAGGGTGTAACATTGTGGTGTAGCAGTGACAGTGGGGTGTAACATTGTGGTGTAACAGTGACAGTGGGGTGTAACAGTAGATTATAACAGTGGGGTGTAACAGTGACAGTGGGGTGTAACAGTGGGGTGTAACAGTAACAGTAGGGTATAACAGTAGATTATAACAGTGGGGTGTAACAGTAACAGTAGGGTATAACAGTATATTATAACAGTGGGGTGTAACAGTGATTATAACATTGGGGTGTAACAGTGACAGTAGGGTGTAACAGTGACAGTGGAGTGTAACAGTGGGGTGTAACAGTGACAGTGGGGTGTAACAGTGGGGTGTAACAGTGGGGTGTAACAGTTGGGTGTAACAGTGACAGTGGGGTGTAACAGTGACAGTGGGGTGTAACAGTGGGGTGTAACAATAACAGTAGGGTATAACAGTAGATTATAACATTGGGGTGTAACAGTGACAGTGGGGTATAACAGTGACAGTGGGGTGTAACATTGGGGTGTAACAGTGACAGTGGGGTGTAACAGTGACAGTGGGATGTAACATTGGGGTGTAACAGTGACAGTGGGGTGTAACAGTGACAGTGGGGTGTAACAGTGGGGTGTGACAGTGACAGTGGGGTGTAACATTGGGGTGTAACAGTGACAGTGGGGTGTAACAGTGGGGTGTAACAGTGACAGTGGGGTGTAACAGTGGGGTGTGACAGTGACAGTGGGGTGTAACAGTGGGGTGTAGCAGTGACATTGGGGTGTAACAGTGACATTGGGGTGTAACATTGACAGTGGGGTGTAACAGTGACAGTGGGGTGTAACATTGACAGAGGGGTGTAACAGTGACAGTGGGGTGTAACAGTGGGGTGTAACATTGACAGTGGGGTGTAACATTGACAGTGGGGTGTAACAGTGACAGTAGGGTGTAACATTGACAGTGGGGTGTAACATTGACAGTGGGGTGTAACAGTGGGGTGTGACAGTGGGGTGTAACAGTGGGGTGTAACAGTAACAGTGGGGTGTAACATTGACAGTGGGGTGTAACAGTGACAGTGGGGTGTAACAGTGGGGTGTAACAGTGGGGTGTAACAGTGGGGTGTGACAGTGGGGTGTGACAGTGGGGTGTAACAGTGACAGTGGGGTGTAACAGTGACAGTGGGGTGTAACAGTGGGGTGTAACAGTGACAGTGGGGTGTAACAGTGGGGTGTAACAGTGACAGTGGGGTGTAAAAGTGGGGTGTAACAGTGGGGTGTAACAGTGGGGTTTGACAGTGGGGTGTGACAGTGGGGTGTAACAGTGACAGTGGGGTATAACAGTAACAGTGTGCTGTAACAGTAGATTATAACAGTGTGCTGTAACAGTAGATTATAACAGTGTGCTGTAACAGTAGATTATAACAGTGTGCTGTAACAGTAGATTATAACAGTGGGGTGTAACAGTAGATTAGAACAGTAGGGTTTAACAGTGTGCTGTAACAGTAGGGTTTAACAGTAACAGTGGGGTGTAACAGTAACAGTGGGGTATAACAGTAACAGTGGGGTGTAACAGTAACAGTGGGGTGTAACAGTAACAGTGGGGTGTAACAGTGTGCTGTAACAGTAGAGTATAACAGTGTGCTGTAACAGTAGGGTATAACAGTAGGGTTTAACAGTAGGGTTTAACAGTAGGGTATAACAGTAGATTATAACATTGGGGTGTAACAGTGACAGTAGGGTGTAACAGTGACAGTAGGGTGTAACAGTGACAGTGGAGTGTAACAGTGGGGTGTAACAGTGACAGTGGGGTGTAACAGTGACAGTGGGGTGTAACAGTGACAGTGGGGTGTAACAGTGACAGTGGGGTGTAACAGTGGGGTGTAACAGTGGGGTGTAACAGTGACAGTGGGGTGTAACAGTGGGGTGTAACAGTGACAGTAGGGTATAACAGTAGATTATAACATTGGGGTGTAACAGTGACAGTGGGGTGTAACAGTGACAGTGGGGTGTAACAGTGGGGTGTGACAGTGACAGTGGGGTGTAACAGTAGATTATAACAGTGGGGTGTAACAGTAGATTATAACAGTGGGGTGTAACAGTGGGGTGTAACAGTAGATTATAACAGTGGGGTGTAACAGTGGGGTGTAACAGTGGGGTGTAACAGTGACAGTAGATTATAACAGTAGGGTGTAACATTGTGGTGTAGCAGTGACAGTGGGGTGTAACATTGTGGTGTAACAGTGACAGTGGGGTGTAACAGTAGATTATAACAGTGGGGTGTAACAGTGACAGTGGGGTGTAACAGTGGGGTGTAACAGTAACAGTAGGGTATAACAGTAGATTATAACAGTGGGGTGTAACAGTAACAGTAGGGTATAACAGTATATTATAACAGTGGGGTGTAACAGTAGATTATAACATTGGGGTGTAACAGTGACAGTAGGGTGTAACAGTGACAGTGGAGTGTAACAGTGGGGTGTAACAGTGACAGTGGGGTGTAACAGTGGGGTGTAACAGTGGGGTGTAACAGTTGGGTGTAACAGTGACAGTGGGGTGTAACAGTGACAGTGGGGTGTAACAGTGGGGTGTAACAGTGACAGTAGGGTATAACAGTAGATTATAACATTGGGGTGTAACAGTGACAGTAGGGTGTAACAGTGACAGTGGGGTGTAACAGTGACAGTGGGGTGTAACAGTGACAGTGGGGTGTAACAGTGGGGTGTAACAGTAACAGTAGGGTATAACAGTAGATTATAACATTGGGGTGTAACAGTGACAGTGGGGTGTAACAGTGACAGTGGGGTATAACAGTGACAGTGGGGTGTAACAGTGGGGTGTAACAATAACAGTAGGGTATAACAGTAGATTATAACATTGGGGTGTAACAGTGACAGTGGGGTATAACAGTGACAGTGGGGTGTAACATTGGGGTGTAACAGTGACAGTGGGGTGTAACAGTGACAGTGGGATGTAACATTGGGGTGTAACAGTGACAGTGGGGTGTAACAGTGAGAGTGGGGTGTAACAGTGGGGTGTGACAGTGACAGTGGGGTGTAACATTGGGGTGTAACAGTGACAGTGGGGTGTAACAGTGGGGTGTAACAGTGACAGTGGGGTGTAACAGTGGGGTGTGACAGTGACAGTGGGGGTGTAACAGTGGGGTGTAGCAGTGACATTGGGGTGTAACAGTGACATTGGGGTGTAACATTGACAGTGGGGTGTAACAGTGACAGTGGGATGTAACAGTGACAGTGGGGTGTAACAGTGGGGTGTAACAGTGACAGTGGGGTGTAACAGTGACAGTGGGGTGTAACAGTGGGGTGTAACAGTGACAGTGGGGTGTAACATTGGGGTGTAACAGTAGATTATAACAGTGGGGTGTAACAGTAGATTATAACAGTGGGGTGTAACAGTGGGGTGTAACAGTAGATTATAACAGTGGGGTGTAACAGTGGGGTGTAACAGTGGGGTGTAACAGTGACAGTAGATTATAACAGTAGGGTGTAACAGTGACAGTGGGGTGTAACATTGTCGTGTAGCAGTGACAGTGGGGTGTAACATTGTGGTGTAACAGTGACAGTGGGGTGTAACAGTAGATTATAACAGTGGGTGTAACAGTGACACTGGGGTGTAACAGTGGGGTGTAGCAGTAACAGTAGGGTATAACAGTAGATTATAACAGTGGGGTGTAACAGTAACAGTAGGGTATAACAGTATATTATAACAGTGGGGTGTAACAGTAGATTATAACATTGGGGTGTAACAGTGACAGTAGGGTGTAACAGTGACAGTGGAGTGTAACAGTGGGGTGTAACAGTGACAGTGGGGTGTAACAGTGACAGTGGGGTGTAACAGTGGGGTGTAACAGTTGGGTGTAACAGTGACAGTGGGGTGTAACAGTGGGGTGTAACAGTGACAGTAGGGTATAACAGTAGATTATAACATTGGGGTGTAACAGTGACAGTAGGGTGTAACAGTGACAGTGGGGTGTAACAGTGACAGTGGGGTGTAACAGTGACAGTGGGGTGTAACAGTGGGGTGTAACAGTAACAGTAGGGTATAACAGTAGATTATAACATTGGGGTGTAACAGTGACAGTGGGGTGTAACAGTGACAGTGGGGTATAACAGTGACAGTGGGGTGTAACAGTGGGGTGTAACAATAACAGTAGGGTATAACAGTAGATTATAACATTGGGGTGTAACAGTGACAGTGGGGTATAACAGTGACAGTGGGGTGTAACATTGGGGTGTAACAGTGACAGTGGGGTGTAACAGTGACAGTGGGATGTAACATTGGGGTGTAACAGTGACAGTGGGGTGTAACAGTGACAGTGGGATGTAACATTGGGGTGTAACAGTGACAGTGGGGTGTAACAGTGACAGTGGGGTGTAACAGTGGGGTGTAACAGTGACAGTGGGGTGTAACAGTGGGGTGTGACAGTGACAGTGGGGTGTAACAGTGGGGTGTAGCAGTGACATTGGGGTGTAACAGTGACATTGGGGTGTAACATTGACAGTGGGGTGTAACAGTGACAGTGGGATGTAACAGTGACAGTGGGATGTAACATTGACAGTGGGGTGTAACAGTAACAGTGGGGTGTAACATTGACAGAGGGGTGTAACAGTGACAGTGGGGTGTAACAGTGGGGTGTAACATTGACAGTGGGGTGTAACATTGAACAATAACAGTAGGGTATAACAGTAGATTATAACATTGGGGTGTAACAGTGACAGTGGGGTATAACAGTGACAGTGGGGTGTAACATTGGGGTGTAACAGTGACAGTGGGGTGTAACAGTGACAGTGGGATGTAACATTGGGGTGTAACAGTGACAGTGGGGTGTAACAGTGACAGTGGGGTGTAACAGTGGGGTGTAACAGTGACAGTGGGGTGTAACAGTGGGGTGTGACAGTGACAGTGGTGTAACAGTGGGGTGTAGCAGTGACATTGGGGTGTAACAGTGACATTGGGGTGTAACATTGACAGTGGGGTGTAACAGTGACAGTGGGATGTAACATTGACAGTGGGGTGTAACAGTAACAGTGGGGTGTAACATTGACAGAGGGTGTAACAGTGACAGTGGGGTGTAACAGTGGGGTGTAACATTGACAGTGGGGTGTAACATTGACAGTGGGGTGTAACAGTGACAGTAGGGTGTAACATTGACAGTGGGGTGTAACATTGACAGTGGGGTGTAACAGTGGGGTGTGACAGTGGGGTGTAACAGTGGGGTGTAACAGTAACAGTGGGGTGTAACATTGACAGTGGGGTGTAACAGTGACAGTGGGGTGTAACAGTGGGGTGTAACAGTGGGGTGTAACAGTGGGGTGTGACAGTGGGGTGTGACAGTGGGGTGTAACAGTGACAGTGGGGTGTAACAGTGACAGTGGGGTGTAACAGTGGGGTGTAACAGTGACAGTGGGGTGTAACAGTGGGGTGTAACAGTGACAGTGGGGTGTAACAGTGGGGTGTAACAGTGGGGTGTAACAGTGGGGTGTGACAGTGGAGGTGTAACAGTGACAGTGGGGTGTAACAGTGACAGTAGAGTGTAACAGTGACTGTGGGATGTAACAGTGACTGTGGGGTGTAACAGTGACAGTGGGGTGTAACAGTGACAGTGGGGTGTAACATTGACAGTAGGGTGTAACATTGACAGTAGGGTGTAACAGTAGATTATAACAGTGGGGTGTAACAGTGACAGTAGGGTGTAACAGTGACAGTGGGGTGTAACAGTGGGGTGTAACAGTGACAGTGGGGTGTAACAGTGGGGTGTAACAGTGGGGTGTAACAGTGACAGTGGGGTGTGACAGTGACAGTGGGGTGTAACAGTGACAGTGGGGTGTAACAGTGGGGTGTAACAGTGACAGTGGGGTGTAACAGTGGGGTGTAACAGTGGGGTGTAACAGTGGGGTTTGACAGTGGGGTGTGACAGTGGGGTGTGACAGTGGGGTGTAACAGTGACAGTGGGGTATAACAGTAACAGTGTGCTGTAACAGTAGATTATAACAGTGTGCTGTAACAGTAGATTATAACAGTGTGCTGTAACAGTAGATTATAACAGTGTGCTGTAACAGTAGATTATAACAGTGTGCTGTAACAGTAGATTATAACAGTGGGGTGTAACAGTAGATTAGAACAGTAGGGTTTAACAGTGTGCTGTAACAGTAGGGTTTAACAGTAACAGTGGGGTGTAACAGTAACAGTGGGGTATAACAGTAACAGTGGGGTGTAACAGTAACAGTGGGGTGTAACAGTAACAGTGGGGTGTAACAGTGTGCTGTAACAGTAGAGTATAACAGTGTGCTGTAACAGTAGGGTATAACAGTAGGGTTTAACAGTAGGGTTTAACAGTAGGGTATAACAGTAGATTATAACATTGGGGTGTAACAGTGACAGTAGGGTGTAACAGTGACAGTAGGGTGTAACAGTGACAGTGGAGTGTAACAGTGGGGTGTAACAGTGACAGTGGGGTGTAACAGTGACAGTGGGGTGTAACAGTGACAGTGGGGTGTAACAGTGACAGTGGGGTGTAACAGTGGGGTGTAACAGTGGGGTGTAACAGTGACAGTGGGGTGTAACAGTGGGGTGTAACAGTGACAGTAGGGTATAACAGTAGATTATAACATTGGGGTGTAACAGTGACAGTGGGGTGTAACAGTGACAGTGGGGTGTAACAGTGGGGTGTGACAGTGACAGTGGGGTGTAACAGTAGATTATAACAGTGGGGTGTAACAGTAGATTATAACAGTGGGGTGTAACAGTGGGGTGTAACAGTAGATTATAACAGTGGGGTGTAACAGTGGGGTGTAACAGTGGGGTGTAACAGTGACAGTAGATTATAACAGTAGGGTGTAACATTGTGGTGTAGCAGTGACAGTGGGGTGTAACATTGTGGTGTAACAGTGACAGTGGGGTGTAACAGTAGATTATAACAGTGGGGTGTAACAGTGACAGTGGGGTGTAACAGTGGGGTGTAACAGTAACAGTAGGGTATAACAGTAGATTATAACAGTGGGGTGTAACAGTAACAGTAGGGTATAACAGTATATTATAACAGTGGGGTGTAACAGTAGATTATAACATTGGGGTGTAACAGTGACAGTAGGGTGTAACAGTGACAGTGGAGTGTAACAGTGGGGTGTAACAGTGACAGTGGGGTGTAACAGTGGGGTGTAACAGTGGGTGTAACAGTTGGGTGTAACAGTGACAGTGGGGTGTAACAGTGACAGTGGGGTGTAACAGTGGGGTGTAACAGTGACAGTAGGGTATAACAGTAGATTATAACATTGGGGTGTAACAGTGACAGTAGGGTGTAACAGTGACAGTGGGGTGTAACAGTGACAGTGGGGTGTAACAGTGACAGTGGGGTGTAACAGTGGGGTGTAAACAGTGATAACAGTAGATTATAACATTGGTGTAACAGTGACAGTGGGGTGTAACAGTGACAGTGGGGTATAACAGTGACAGTGGGGTGTAACAGTGGGGTGTAACAATAACAGTAGGGTATAACAGTAGATTATAACATTGTGGTGACAGTGGGGTATAACAGTGACAGTGGGGTGTAACATTGGGTGTAACAGTGACAGTGGGGTGTAACAGTGACAGTGGGATGTAACATTGTGTAACAGTGACAGTGGGGTGTAACAGTGACAGTGGGGTGTAACAGTGGGGTGTGACAGTGACAGTGGGGTGTAACATTGGGGTGTAACAGTGACAGTGGGGTGTAACAGTGGGGTGTAACAGTGACAGTGGGGTGTAACAGTGGGGTGTGACAGTGACAGTGGGGTGTAACAGTGGGGTGTAGCAGTGACATTGGGGTGTAACAGTGACATTGGGGTGTAACATTGACAGTGGGGGTGTAACAGTGACAGTGGGGTGTAACAGTGACAGTGGGGTGTAACAGTGGGGGTGTAACAGTGACAGTGGGGTGTAACAGTGACAGTGGGGTGTAACAGTGGGGTGTAACAGTGACAGTGGGGTGTAACATTGTGTAACAGTAGATTATAACAGTGGGGTGTAACAGTAGATTATAACAGTGGGGTGTAACTGTAACAGTAGATTATAACAGTGGGGTGTAACAGTGGGGTGTAACAGTGGGGTGTAACAGTGACAGTAGATTATAACAGTAGGGTGTAACAGTGACAGTGGGGTGTAACATTGTGGTGTAGCAGTGACAGTGGGGTGTAACATTGTGGTGTAACAGTGACAGTGGGGTGTAACAGTAGATTATAACAGTGGGGTGTAACAGTGACACTGGGGTGTAACAGTGGGGTGTAGCAGTAACAGTAGGGTATAACAGTAGATTATAACAGTGGGGTGTAACAGTAACAGTAGGGTATAACAGTATATTATAACAGTGGGGTGTAACAGTTATAACATTGGGGTGTAACAGTGACAGTAGGGTGTAACAGTGACAGTGGAGTGTAACAGTGGGGTGTAACAGTGACAGTGGGGTGTAACAGTGACAGTGGGGTGTAACAGTGGGGTGTAACAGTTGGGTGTAACAGTGACAGTGGGGTGTAACAGTGGGGTGTAACAGTGACAGTAGGGTATAACAGTAGATTATAACATTGGGGTGTAACAGTGACAGTAGGGTGTAACAGTGACAGTGGGGTGTAACAGTGACAGTGGGGTGTAACAGTGACAGTGGGGTGTAACAGTGGGGTGTAACAGTAACAGTAGGGTATAACAGTAGATTATAACATTGGGGTGTAACAGTGACAGTGGGGTGTAACAGTGACAGTGGGGTATAACAGTGACAGTGGGGTGTAACAGTGGGGTGTAACAATAACAGTAGGGTATAACAGTAGATATAACATTGTGTAACAGTGACAGTGGGGTATAACAGTGACAGTGGGGTGTAACATTGGGGTGTAACAGTGACAGTGGGGTGTAACAGTGACAGTGGGATGTAACATTGGGGTGTAACAGTGACAGTGGGGTGTAACAGTGACAGTGGGGTGTAACAGTGGGGTGTGACAGTGACAGTGGGGTGTAACATTGGGGTGTAACAGTGACAGTGGGGTGTAACAGTGGGGTGTAACAGTGACAGTGGGGTGTAACAGTGGGGTGTGACAGTGACAGTGGGGTGTAACAGTGGGGTGTAGCAGTGACATTGGGGTGTAACAGTGACATTGGGGTGTAACATTGACAGTGGGGTGTAACAGTGACAGTGGGATGTAACAGTGACAGTGGGATGTAACATTGACAGTGGGGTGTAACAGTAACAGTGGGGTGTAACATTGACAGAGGGGTGTAACAGTGACAGTGGGGTGTAACAGTGGGGTGTAACATTGACAGTGGGGTGTAACATTGACAGTGGGGTGTAACAGTGACAGTAGGGTGTAACATTGACAGTGGGGTGTAACATTGACAGTGGGGTGTAACAGTGGGGTGTGACAGTGGGGTGTAACAGTGGTGTAACAGTAACAGTGGGGTGTAACATTGACAGTGGGGTGTAACAGTGACAGTGGGGTGTAACAGTGGGGTGTAACAGTGGGGTGTAACAGTGGGGTGTAACAGTGGGTGTGACAGTGGGGTGTAACAGTGACAGTGGGGTGTAACAGTGACAGTGGGGTGTAACAGTGGGGTGTAACAGTGACAGTGGGGTGTAACAGTGGGGTGTAACAGTGACAGTGGGGTGTAACAGTGGGGTGTAACAGTGGGGTGTAACAGTGGGGTGTGACAGTGGGGTGTGACAGTGGGGTGTAACAGTGACAGTGGGGTGTAACAGTGACAGTAGGGTGTAACAGTGACTGTGGGATGTAACAGTGACTGTGGGGTGTAACAGTGACAGTGGTGTAACAGTGACAGTGGGGTGTAACATTGACAGTAGGGTGTAACATTGACAGTAGGGTGTAACAGTGATTATAACAGTGGGGTGTAACAGTGACAGTAGGGTGTAACAGTGACAGTGGGGTGTAACAGTGGGGTGTAACAGTGACAGTGGGGTGTAACAGTGGGGTGTAACAGTGGGGTGTAACAGTGACAGTGTGTAACAGTGACAGTGGGGTGTAACAGTGACAGTGGGGTGTAACAGTGGGGTGTAACAGTGACAGTGGGGTGTAACAGTGGGGTGTAACAGTGGGGTATAACAGTAACAGTGTGCTGTAACAGTAGATTATAACAGTGTGCTGTAACAGTAGATTATAACAGTGTGCTGTAACAGTAGATTATAACAGTGTGCTGTAACAGTAGATTATAACAGTGGGGTGTAACAGTAGATTAGAACAGTAGGGTTTAACAGTGTGCTGTAACAGTAGGGTTTAACAGTAACAGTGGGGTGTAACAGTAACAGTGGGGTATAACAGTAACAGTGGGGTGTAACAGTAACAGTGGGGTGTAACAGTAACAGTGGGGTGTAACAGTGTGCTGTAACAGTAGAGTATAACAGTGTGCTGTAACAGTAGGGTATAACAGTAGGGTTTAACAGTAGGGTATAACAGTAGATTATAACATTGGGGTGTAACAGTGACAGTAGGGTGTAACAGTGACAGTAGGGTGTAACAGTGACAGTGGAGTGTAACAGTGGGGTGTAACAGTGACAGTGGGGTGTAACAGTGACAGTGGGGTGTAACAGTGACAGTGGGGTGTAACAGTGACAGTGGGGTGTAACAGTGGGGTGTAACAGTGGGGTGTAACAGTGACAGTGGGGTGTAACAGTGGGGTGTAACAGTGACAGTAGGGTATAACAGTAGATTATAACATTGGGGTGTAACAGTGACAGTGGGGTGTAACAGTGACAGTGGGGTGTAACAGTGGGGTGTGACAGTGACAGTGGGGTGTAACAGTAGATTATAACAGTGGGTGTAACAGTAGATTATAACAGTGGGGTGTAACAGTGGGGTGTAACAGTAGATTATAACAGTGGGGTGTAACAGTGGGGTGTAACAGTGGGGTGTAACAGTGACAGTAGATTATAACAGTAGGGTGTAACATTGTGGTGTAGCAGTGACAGTGGGTGTAACATTGTGGTGTAACAGTGACAGTGGGGTGTAACAGTAGATTATAACAGTGGGTGTAACAGTGACAGTGGGGTGTAACAGTGGGGTGTAACAGTAACAGTAGGGTATAACAGTAGATTATAACAGTGGGGTGTAACAGTAACAGTAGGGTATAACAGTATATTATAACAGTGGGGTGTAACAGTAGATTATAACATTGGGGTGTAACAGTGACAGTAGGGTGTAACAGTGACAGTGGAGTGTAACAGTGGGGTGTAACAGTGACAGTGGGGTGTAACAGTGGGGTGTAACAGTGGTGTAACAGTTGGGTGTAACAGTGACAGTGGGGTGTAACAGTGGGGTGTAACAGTGACAGTAGGGTATAACAGTAGATTATAACATTGGGGTGTAACAGTGACAGTAGGGTGTAACAGTGACAGTGGGGTGTAACAGTGACAGTGGGGTGTAACAGTGACAGTGGGGTGTAACAGTGGGGTGTAACAGTAACAGTAGGGTATAACAGTAGATTATAACATTGGGGTGTAACAGTGACAGTGGGTGTAACAGTGACAGTGGGGTATACAGTGACAGTGGGGTGTAACAGTGGGGTGTAACAATAACAGTAGGGTATAACAGTAGATTATAACATTGGGGTGTAACAGTGACAGTGGGGTATAACAGTGACAGTGGGGTGTAACATTGGGGTGTAACAGTGACAGTGGGGTGTAACAGCGACAGTGGGATGTAACATTGGGGATGTAACAGTGACAGTGGTGTAACAGTGACAGTGGGGTGTAACAGTGGGGTGTGACAGTGACAGTGGGGTGTAACATTGGGGTGTAACAGTGACAGTGGGGTGTAACAGTGGGGTGTAACAGTGACAGTGGGGTGTAACAGTGGGGTGTGACAGTGACAGTGGGGTGTAACAGTGGGGTGTAGCAGTGACATTGGGGTGTAACAGTGACATTGGGGTGTAACATTGATGGGGTGTAACAGTGACAGTGGGATGTAACAGTGACAGTGGGGTGTAACAGTGGGGTGTAACAGTGACAGTGGGGTGTAACAGTGGGGTGTAACAGTGACAGTGGGGTGTAACAGTGACAGTGGGGTGTAACAGTGGGGTGTAACAGTGACAGTGGGGTGTAACATTGGGGTGTAACAGTAGATTATAACAGTGGGGGTGTAACAGTAGATTATAACAGTGGGGTGTAACAGTGGGGTGTAACAGTAGATTATAACAGTGGGGTGTAACAGTGGGGTGTAACAGTGGGGTGTAACAGTGACAGTAGATTATAACAGTAGGGTGTAACAGTGACAGTGGGGTGTAACATTGTGGTGTAGCAGTGACAGTGGGGTGTAACATTGTGGTGTAACAGTGACAGTGGGGTGTAACAGTAGATTATAACAGTGGGGTGTAACAGTGACACTGGGGTGTAACAGTGGGGTGTAGCAGTAACAGTAGGGTATAACAGTAGATTATAACAGTGGGGTGTAACAGTAACAGTAGGGTATAACAGTATATTATAACAGTGGGGTGTAACAGTAGATTATAACATTGGGGTGTAACAGTGACAGTAGGGTGTAACAGTGACAGTGGAGTGTAACAGTAAACAGTGACAGTGGTGTAACAGTGACAGTGGGGTGTAACAGTGGGGTGTAACAGTTGGGTGTAACAGTGACAGTGGGGTGTAACAGTGGGGTGTAACAGTGACAGTAGGGTATAACAGTAGATTATAACATTGGGGTGTAACAGTGACAGTAGGGTGTAACAGTGACAGTGGGGTGTAACAGTGACAGTGGGGTGTAACAGTGACAGTGGGGTGTAACAGTGGGGTGTAACAATAACAGTAGGGTATAACAGTAGATTATAACATTGGGGTGTAACAGTGACAGTGGGGTGTAACAGTGACAGTGGGGTATAACAGTGACAGTGGGGTGTAACAGTGGGTGTAACAATAACAGTAGGGTATAACAGTAGATTATAACATTGGGGTGTAACAGTGACAGTGGGGTATAACAGTGACAGTGGGGTGTAACATTGGGGTGTAACAGTGACAGTGGGGTGTAACAGTGACAGTGGGATGTAACATTGGGGTGTAACAGTGACAGTGGGGTGTAACAGTGACAGTGGGGTGTAACAGTGGGGTGTGACAGTGACAGTGGGGTGTAACATTGGGGTGTAACAGTGACAGTGGGGTGTAACAGTGGGGTGTAACAGTGACAGTGGGGTGTAACAGTGGGGTGTGACAGTGACAGTGGGGTGTAACAGTGGGGTGTAGCAGTGACATTGGGGTGTAACAGTGACAGTGGGGTGTAACATTGACAGTGGGGTGTAACAGTGACAGTGGGATGTAACAGTGACAGTGGGATGTAACATTGACAGTGGGGTGTAACAGTAACAGTGGGGTGTAACATTGACAGAGGGGTGTAACAGTGACAGTGGGGTGTAACAGTGGGGTGTAACATTGACAGTGGGGTGTAACATTGACAGTGGGGTGTAACAGTGACAGTAGGGTGTAACATTGACAGTGGGGTGTAACATTGACAGTGGGGTGTAACAGTGGGGTGTGACAGTGGGTGTAACAGTGGGGTGTAACAGTAACAGTGGGGTGTAACATTGACAGTGGGTGTAACAGTGACAGTGGGGTGTAACAGTGGGGTGTAACAGTGGGGTGTAACAGTGGGGTGTAACAGTGGGGTGTGACAGTGGGGTGTAACAGTGACAGTGGGGTGTAACAGTGACAGTGTAACAGTGACAGGGGGTGTAACAGTGGGGTGTAACAGTGACAGTGGGGTGTAACAGTGGGGTGTAACAGTGGGGTGTAACAGTGGGGTGTGACAGTGGGGTGTGACAGTGGGGGTGTAACAGTGACAGTGGGGTGTAACAGTGACAGTAGAGTGTAACAGTGACTGTGGGATGTAACAGTGACTGTGGGGTGTAACAGTGACAGTGGGGTGTAACAGTGACAGTGGGGTGTAACATTGACAGTAGGGTGTAACATTGACAGTATAACAGGGTGTAACAGTAGATTATAACAGTGGGGTGTAACAGTGACAGTAGGGTGTAACAGTGACAGTGGGGTGTAACAGTGGGGTGTAACAGTGACAGTGGGGTGTAACAGTGGGGTGTAACAGTGGGGTGTAACAGTGACAGTGGGGTGTAACAGTGGGGGTGTAACAGTGACAGTGGGTGTAACAGTGGGGTGTAACAGTGGGGTGTGACAGTGGGGTGTAACAGTGGGGTTTGACAGTGGGGTGTGACAGTGGGTGTGACAGTGGGGGTGTAACAGTGACAGTGGGGTGTAAACAGTGGGGTGTAACAGTGACAGTGGGGTGTAACAGTGGGGTGTAACAGTGACAGTGGGGTGTAACAGTGACAGTAGAGTGTAACAGTGACTGTGGGGTGTAACAGTGACTGTGGGGTGTAACAGTGACAGTGGGGTGTAACAGTGACAGTGGGGTGTAACATTGACAGTAGGGTGTAACATTGACAGTAGGGTGTAACAGTAGATTATAACAGTGGGGTGTAACAGTGACAGTAGGGTGTAACAGTGACAGTGGGGTGTAACAGTGGGGTGTAACATTGGGGTGTAACAGTGACAGTGGGGTGTAACAGTGACAGTGGGGTGTAACAGTGGGGTGTAACAGTGGGGTGTAACAGTGGGGTGTAACAGTGACAGTGGGGTGTAACAGTGACAGTGGGGTGTAACAGTGGGGTGTAACAGTGGGGTGTAACAGTGAACAGTGGGGTGTGACAGTGGGGTGTAACAGTGGGGTGTGACAGTGAGGTGACAGTGGGGTGTAACAGTGACAGTGGTGTGACAGTGGGGTGTGACAG
>NW_025747054.1:0-27500 GCF_021184085.1 Oncorhynchus gorbuscha
TAGGCCGTCTCGTCATTGTATTTCCGGCGCCGACTGAGGATTTCCGGCGCCGACTGAGATGGCCGCCTCGCTCGCGTTCCTAGGAAACTATGCAGTTTTTTGTTTTTTTACGTGTTATTTCTTACATTAGTACCCCAGGTCATCTTAGGTTTCATTACATACAGTCGAGAAGAACTACTGAATATAAGATCAGCGTCAACTCACCATCAGTACGACCAAGAATATGTTTTCCGCGACGCGGATCCTGTGTTCTGCCTTACAAACAGGACAACGGAATGGATCGCATGCAGCGACCCAAGGAAACGACTCCGAAAAAGAGGGAAACGCGGCGGTGTTCTGGTCAGACTCGGAAAAGGGCACATCGCGCACCACTTCCCAGTATTCTTCTTGCCAATGTCCAGTCTCTCGACAACAAGGTTGATGAAATCCGAGCAAGGGTGGCATTCCAGAGGACATCAGAGACTGCAACGTTCTCTGCTTTACGGAGACATGGCTTACTGGGAAAACGCTATCCAGGGCGGTGCAGCCAACGGGTTTCTCCACGCATCGCGCCGACAGAAACAAACATCTCTCTGGTAAGAAGAGTGGAGGGGGCGTATGCCTCATGACTAACGGGACATGGTGTGATGAAGAAAACATACAGGAACTCAAATCCTTCTGTTCACCTGATTTAGAATTCCTCACAATCAAATGTAGACCGCATTATCTTCCAAGAGAATTCTCTTCGATTATAATCACAGCCGTATATATCCCCCAAGCAGACACATCGATGGCTCTGAACGAACTTTATTTAACTCTTTGCAAACTGGAAAACATTTATCCGGAGGCTGCATTCAATGTAGCTGGGGATTTTAACAAAGCCAATCTGAAAACAAGACTCCCTAAATTTTATCAGCATATCGATTGCGCAACCAGGGGTGGTAAAACCTTGGATCATTGTTACTCTAACTTCCGCGACGCATATAAGGCCCTGCCCCGCCCCCTTTCGGAAAAGCTGACCACGACTCCATTTTGCTGATCCCTGCCTACAGACAGAAATTAAAACAAGAGGCTCCCACGCTGAGGTCTGTCCAACGCTGGTCAGAACAAGCTGACTCTACACTCCAAGACTGCTTCCATCACGTGGACTGGGACATGTTTCGTATTGCGTCAGATGGGAATATTGACGAATACGCTGATTCGGTGTGCGAGTTCATTAGAACGTGCGTCGAAGATGTCGTTCCCATAGCAACGATAAAAACATTCCCTAACCAGAAACCGTGGATTGATGGCAGCATTCGCGTGAAACTGAAAGCGCGAACCACTGCTTTTAATCAGGGCAAGGTGTCTGGCAACATGACTGAATACAAACAGTGCAGCTATTCCCTCCGTAAGGCTATCAAACAAGCTAAGCGTCAGTACAGAGACAAAGTGGAATCTCAATTCAATGGCTCAGACACAAGAGGCATGTGGCAGGGTCTACAGTCAATCACGGACTACAAGATGAAATCCAGCCCAGTCACGGACCAGGATGTCTTGCTCCCAGGCAGACTAAATAACTTTTTGCCCGCTTTGAGGACAATACAGTGCCACTGACACGGCCTGCAACGGAAACATGCAGTCTCTCCTTCACTGCAGCCGAGGTGAGTAAGACATTTAAACGTGTTAACCCTCGCAAGGCTGCAGGCCCAGACGGCATCCCCAGCCGCGCCCTCCGAGCATGCGCAGACCAGCTGGCCGGTGTGTTTACGGACATATTCAATCAATCCCTATACCAGTCTGCTGTTCCCACATGCTTCAAAAGGGCCACCATTGTTCCTGTTCCCAAGAAAGCTAAGGTAACTGAGCTAAACGACTACCGCCCGTAGCACTCACTTCCGTCATCATGAAGTGCTTTGAGAGACTAGTCAAGGACCATATCACCTCCACCCTACCTGACACCCTAGACCCACTCCAATTTGCTTACCGCCCAAATAGGTCCACAGACGATGCAATCTCAACCACACTGCACACTGCCCTAACCCACCTGGACAAGAGGAATACCTATGTGAGAATGCTGTTCATCGACTACAGCTCGGCATTCAACACCATAGTACCCTCCAAGCTCGTCATCAAGCTCGAGACCCTGGGTCTCGACCCCGCCCTGTGCAACTGGGTACTGGACTTCCTGACGGGCCGCCCCCAGGTGGTGAGGGTAGGCAACAACATCTCCTCCCCGCTGATCCTCAACACGGGGGCCCCACAAGGGTGCGTTCTGAGCCCTCTCCTGTACTCCCTGTTCACCCACGACTGCGTGGCCACGCACGCCTCCAACTCAATCATCAAGTTTGCGGACACCACCTGGGGGCGGCCCGTCACCTCGGCTGCAGTGAAGGAGAGACCGCATGTTTTTGTTGCAGGCCGTGTCAGTGGCACTGTATTGTCCTCAAAGCGGGCAAAAAAGTTATTTAGCCTGCCTGGGAGCAAGACATCCTGGTCCGTGACTGGGCTGGGTTTCTTCTTGTAGTCCGTGATTGACTGTAGACCCTGCCACATGCCTCTTGTGTCTGAGCCGTTGAATTGAGATTCCACTTTGTCTCTGTACTGACGCTTAGCTTGTTTAATAGCCTTGCGGAGGGAATAACTGCACTGTTTGTATTCAGTCATGTTGCCAGACACCTTGCCCTGATTAAAAGCAGTGGGAAAAAAAAGCAGTTTGTTTCTGTCCGCGCGATGCGTGGAGAAACCCGTTGGCTGCACCGCATCGGATAGAGTCTTCCCAGTGAGCCATGTTTCCGTGAAGCAGAGAACGTTGCAGTCTCTGATGTCCCTCTGGAATGCTACCCTTGCTCGGATTTCGTCAACCTTGTTGTCAAGAGACTGGACATTGGCAAGAAGAATGCTGGAGAGTGGTGCGCGATGTGCCCTTGTTCTGAGTCTGACCAGAAGACCGCTACGTTTCCCTCTTTTTCGGAGTCGTTTTCTTGGGTAGCTGCATGCGATCCATTCCGTTGTCCTGTTTGTAAGGCAGAACACAGGATCCGCGTCGCGGAAAACATATTCTTGTTCGTACTGATGGTGAGTTGACGCTGATCTTATATTCAGTAGTTCTTCTCGACTGTATGTAATGAAACCTAAGATGACCTGGGGTACTAATGTAAGAAATAACACGTAAAAAAACTAAAAACTGCATAGTTTCCTAGGAACGCGAAGCGAGGCGGCCATCTCTGTCGGCGCCGGAAGTGATACTAATATCTACTAATATCTACGGATCTCCAATGGTATCTAGTGGTATCTACTATTCTCTACTGATCTCCAATGGTCTCTACTGATCTCCAATGGTCTCTACTGATCTCTAATGGTATCTACTGGTCTCTGCAGATCTCTAATTGTATCTAATTGGCGCTACTATTCTCTACTGATCTCTAATGATTTGACTGGTCTCTACTGATCTCTAATGGTATCTACTGGTCTCTACTGATCTCTAATGGTATCTACTGGTCTCTACTGACCTCTAATAGTATCTACTGGTCTCTAATATTCTCTACTGATCTCCAATGGTATCTACTGGTCTCTACTGATCTCTAATGGTATCTACTGGTCTCTACTGATCTCTAGTGGTATCTACTGGTCTCTACTATTCTCTACTTGGCTCTACTATACTCTACTGATCTCCAATGGTATCTACTGGTCTCTACTGATCTCTAACAGTATCTACTGGTCTCTACTGATCTCTAATGGTATCTACTGGTCTCTACTATTCTCTACTGATCTCCAATGGTCTCTACTGATCTCTAATGGTATCTACTGGTCTCTGCTGATATTTAATGGTATCAACTGGTCTCTACTGATCTCTAATGTTATTTACTGGTCTCTACTGATCTCTAATGGTATTTACTGGTCTCTAATGGTATCTACTGGTCTCTACAGATCTCTAATGGTATTTACCGGTCTCTACTGATCTCTAATGGTATCTACTGGTCTCTACTGATCTCTAATGGTATCTACTGGTCTCTACTGATCTCTAATGGTATCTACTGGTCTCTGCTGATCTCTAATTGTATCTAATTGGCGCTACTATTTTCTACTGATCTCTAATGGTTTCTACTGGTCTCTACTGATTTATAATAGTATCTACTGGTCTCTACTGACCTCTAATGGTATCTACTGGTCTCTACTGACCTCTAATAGTATCTACTGGTCTCTAATATTCTCTACTGATCTCCAATGGTATCTACTGGTCTCTACTGACCTCTAATGGTATCTACTGGTCTCTAGTATTCTCTAATGATATCTACTGGTCTCTACTATTCTCTACCTGGCTCTACTATACTCTACTGATCTCCAATGGTATCTACTGGTCTCTACTGATCTCTAATAGTATCCACTGGTCTCTTCTGATCTCTAATGGTATATACTGTTCTCTACTGATCTCTAATGGTATCTACTGGTCTCTACTGATCTCTAATATTATCCACTGGTCTCTACTGATCTCTAATCGTATCTACTGGTCTCTGCTGACCTCTAATTGTATCTACTTGTCTCTACTATTCTCTACTGATCTCTAATGGTATCTACTGGTCTCTACTGATATCTAATGGTATCTACTGGTCTCTACTATTCTCTTCTGATCTCTAATGGTATCTACTGGTCTCTACTGATATTTAATAGTATCTACTTGTCTCCACATATCTTTAATGGCATCTACTGATCTCTAATGGTATCATCTCGTCTCTACTATTCTCTACTGACCTCTAATGGTCTCTACTGATCTCTAATTGTATCTACTGGTCTCTAATGATCTGTAATCGTCTCTACTGTTCTCTACTGATCTGTAATGATATATTTTGGTCTCTACTGGTGGTTCTGTTTTTCCTTAATGATGTTTAATGTTTGAGGATAGCGGCGATACCTATACACTGGACACGGGTAATACACACAAAGACACACACACTAACAAACATGCGCATACCCACAAGCGCGCACACACACACACACACACACACACACACACACACACACACACACACACACACACACACACACACACACACACACACACACACACACACACACACACACACACACACACACACACACACACACACACACACACACACACACACACACACACACACACACACACACACACACACACACACACACACACACACTCAGACCATAACTTCCTGGCTAATTGCTGTATCAAACTCTTGTTGTGAAATAAAAACAACATCATCTATATAATAACACCAACAACATCATCTATATAATAACACCAACAACACCATCAACATCATCTATATAATAACACCAACAACATCATCTATATAATAACACCAACAACATCTATATAATAACACACCAACAACATCATCTATATAATAACACCAACAACATCATCTATATAATAACACCAACAACATCATCTACATAATAACACCAACAACATCATCTATATAATAACACCAACAACATCATCTATATAATAACACCAACAACACCATCTATATAATAACACCAACAACATCATCTATATAATAACACCAACAACATCATCTATATAATAACACCAACAACATCATCTATATAATAACACCAACAACATCATCTATATAATAACACCAACAACATCATCTATATAATAACACCAACAACATCATCTATAGAATAACACCAACAACATCATCTATAGAATAACACCAACAACATCATCTATATAATAACACCAACAACATCATCTATATAATAACACCAACAACGTCATGTATATAATAACACCAACAACACCAACAACATCATCTATACAATAACACCAACAACATCATCTATATAATAACACCAACAACATCATCTATACAATAACACCAACAACATCATCTATATAATAACACCAACAACACCATCTATATAATAACACCAACAACATCATCTATATAATAACACCAACAACATCATCTATATAATAACACCAACAACATCTATATAATAACACCAACAACATCATCTATATAATAACACCAACAACATCATCTATATAATAACACCAACAACATCATCTATAGAATAACACCAACAGCATCATCTATACAATAACACCAACAACATCATCTATATAATAACACCAACAACATCATCTATATAATAACACCAACAACATCATCTATATAATAACACCAACAACACCATCTATATAATAACACCAACAACATCATCTATATAATAACACCAACAACATCATCTATATAATAACACCAACAACATCTATATAATAACACCAACAACATCTATATAATAACACCAACATCATCATCTATATAATAACACCAACAACATCATCTATATAATAACACCAACAACATCATCTATAGAATAACACCAACAACATCATCTATACAATAACACCAAAACATCATCTATATAATAACACCAACAACATCATCTATACAATAACACCAACAACATCATCTATATAATAACACCAACAACATCATCTATATAATAACACCAACAACATCATCTATATAATAACACCAACAACACCATCTATATAATAACACCAACAACATCATCTATATAATAACACCAACAACACCATCTATATAATAACACCAACAACACCATCTATATAATAACACCAACAACATCATCTATATAATAACACCAACAACACCATCTATATAATAACACCAACAACATCATCTATATAATAACACCAACAACATCATGTATATAATAACACCAACAACACGAACAACATCATCTATATAATAACACCAACAACACCATCTATATAATAACACCAACAACATCATCTATATAATAAAACCAACAACACCATCTATATAATAACACCAACAACATCATCTATATAATAACACCAACAACACCATCTATATAATAACACCAACAACATCATCTATATAACAACACCATCTATATAATAACACCAACAACATCATCTATATAATAACACCAACAACACCAACAACATCATCTATATAATAACACCAACAACACCATCTATATAATAACACCAACAACATCATCTATACAATAACACCAACAACATAATCTATATAATAACACCAACAACATCATCTATATAATAACACCAACAACACCATCTATATAATAACACCAACAACATCATCTATATAATAACACCAACAACATCATCTATATAATAACACCAACAACACCATCTATATAATAACACCAACAACATCATCTATATAATAACACCAACAACACCATCTATATAATAACACCAACAACACCATCTATATAATAACACCAACAACATCATCTATATAATAACACCAACAACATCATGTATATAATAACACCAACAACACGAACAACATCATCTATATAATAACACCAACAACACCATCTATATAATAACACCAACAACATCATCTATATAATAACACCAACAACACCATCTATATAATAACACCAACAACATCATCTATATAATAACACCAACAACATCATCTATATAATAACACCAACAACACCATCTATATAATAACACCAACAACATCATCTATATAATAACACCAACAACACCATCTATATAATAACACCAACAACACCATCTATATAATAACACCAACAACACCATCTATATAATAACACCAACAACATCATCTATATAATAACACCATCAACATCATCTATATAATAACACCATCAACATCATCTATATAATAACACCAACAACATCATCTATATAATAACACCAACAACACCATCTATATAATAACACCAACAACGTCATGTATATAATAACACCAACAACACCAACAACATCATCTATATAATAACACCAACAACATCATCTATATAATAACACCAACAACATCATCTATATAATAACACCAACAACATCATCTACATAATAATTTGAGAAAATCTGCCGGTATGTTATGGTTATCAGTTTATTACATCAAATGGTCCTGCCGGTATGTTATGGTTATTGGTAATTTGAGACAATCTGCCGGTATGTTATGGTTATTGGTAATTTGAGACAATCTGCCGGTATGTTATGGTTATTGGTAATTTGTGACAATCTGCCGGTATGTTATGGTTATTGCTTTGCTGTTTTTAGATGTTATGGTTTATAGTTGTGTTGTGTCCAGATCACCAAGCTGAAGATTGACAGGAATCCATTTGCCAAAGGCTTCAGAGACTCCGGACGAAACCGGTGAGTTGCACTGGGCTGTGTGTGATTGTGTGTGTGTGTCATTCTATGTGTGTGTGATTGTATCTGTGTGTGATTGTATGTGTGTGATTGTGTATGTGTGTGGTTGTGTCTGTGTGTGATTGTATGTGTGTGATTGTATATGTGTGTGATTGTGTCTGTGTGTGATTATGTCTGTGTGATTGTATCTGTGTGTGATTGCATCTGTGTGTGATTGTGTCTGTGTGATTGTGTGTTATTGTGTGTGTGTGTGTGATTGTATCTGTGTGTGATTGTATCTGTGTGTGATTGTATATGTGTGTGATTGCGTCTGTGTGTGATTGTATCTGTGTGTGATTGTGTCTGTGTGATTGTATCTGTGTGTGATTGTATCTGTGTGTGATTGTATCTGTGTGTGATTGTATCTGTGTGTGATTGTATCTGTGTGTGATTGTATCTGTGTGTGATTGTGTCTGTGTGATTGTGTGTTATTGTGTGTGATTGTATCTGTGTGTGATTGTGTCTGTGTGTGATTGTGTCTGTGTGTGATTGTGTCTGTGTGTGATTGTATGTGTGTGTGATTGTGTCTGTGTGTGATTGTATGTGTGTGTGATTGTATGTGTGTGTGAGATTGTATCTGTGTGTGATTTTGTCTGTGTGTGATTGTTTGTCTGTGTGATTGTATCTGTGTGTGATTGCGTCTGTGTGTGATTGCATCTGTGTGTGATTGCGTCTGTGTGATTGTATCTGTGTGTGATTGTATCTGCGTGTGATTGTGTCTGTGTGTGATTGTATGTGTGTGATTGTATGTGTGTGTGATTGTATGTGTGTGTGATTGTATCTGTGTGTGATTGTGTCCGTGTGTGATTGTATGTGTGTGTGATTGTATGTGTGTGTGATTGTATGTGTGTGTGATTGTGTCTGTGCTTGATTGTATTTGTGTGTGATTGTATGTGTGTGTGATTGTGTGTGCGTGATTGTGTCTGTGTGTGATTGTGTGTGTGTGTGTGATTGTATGTGTGTGTGTGTGTGTGTGTGTGTGTGTGTGTGATTGTGTCTGTGTGTGATTGTGTCTGTGTGTGATTGTATGTGTGTGTGATTGTGTGTGTGTGTGTGTGTGATTGTATCTGTGTGTGATTGTATGTGTGTGTGATTGTGTCTGTGCTTGATTGCATGTGTGTGTGATTGTGTGTGTGTGATTGTGTCTGTGTGTGATTGTATGTGTGATTGTATGTGTGTGTGATTGTATGTGTGTGTGATTGTATGTGTGTGTGTGATTGTGTGTGTGTGTGTGATTGTATCTGTGTGTGATTGTATGTGTTTGTGATTGTGTTTGTTTGTGATTGTATGTGTGTGTGATTGTGTGTGTGTGTGTGTGTGTGATTGTATCTGTGTGTGATTGTATCTGTGTGTGATTGTATGTGTGTGTGATTGTGTTTGTTTGTGATTGTATCTGTGTGTCATTCTATGTGTGTGTGATTGTGTGTGTGTCATTCTATGTGTGTGTGATTGTATGTGTGTGTGATTGTATGTGTGTGTGATTGTGTGTGTGTGATTGTATTTGTGTGTGATTGTGGGTGTGGCTGTAGGTGTATATTTGTATTTATTATGGATCCCCATTAGTTCCTGCCAAGGCAGCAGCTACTCTTCCTGGGGTTTATTATGGATCCCCATTAGTTCCTGCCAAGGCAGCAGCTACTCTTCCTGGGGTTTATTATGGATCCCCATTAGTTCCTGCCAAGGCAGCAGCTACTCTTCCTGGGGTTTATTATGGATCCCCATTAGTTCCTGCCAAGGCAGCAGCTACTCTTCCTGGGGTTTATTATGGATCCCCCTCAGTTCCTGCCAAGGCAGCAGCTACTCTTCCTGGGGTTTATTATGGATCCCCATTATTTCCTGCCAAAGCAGCAGCTACTCTTCCATGGGTCTAGCAAATTTAAGGCAGTTATATACAATTAAAAGCATTACATGATATTTCACAACACATTGTGTGTGCCATCAAGCCGCTACTCTACAACACAATATCTATGTATACTGGTGTATATTATCTGTGCCTGCTTGTGTGTCTCCATATGTGTTATTTCATAGTTTTGATGTCTCCACTATTATTCTACATTGTTTTAACTTTAGACAATGCACTTGTACCCAAATCATATTTCCATAATTTCTATCCCTTGTACGATCAAAAGTGTGATCATTTAAGAAATATTTCAACAAACAATGATACAAAAACTAAATGTATTGATCAGATATAATTACCACATACAGTATATCATACTTGACTTTTTTAATGGCTTTGGTGCAGTTTATGGCCTTGGTGCAGTTTATGGCTTTGGTGCAGTTTATGGCCTTGGTGCAGTTTATGGCCTTGGTGCAGTTTATGGCTTTGGTGCAGTTTATGGCTTTGGTGCAGTTTATGGCCTTGGTGCAGTTTATGGCCTTGGTGCAGTTTATGGCCTTGGTGCAGTTTTCAACAGATCATCTAAACTGCTCTCATTTGATGATCACTTAAATGCCTGGTCAAACCTATAGATTTGACATGGAAACTGGTTTGTCTACTACAGATGTGGAAAACTATATAATGTATGTCTGTAAAGTAGAAACATTAAAAGATGATTTGTCCTACTATGATGATGACTGTTGTTACTTATTACTCCACAATAACAAGAATGGTCGCGTACCCAGTCTATGTTACAACAGTCGCGTACCCAGTCTATGTTACAACAGTCGCGTACCCAGTCTATGTTACAACAGTCGCGTACCCAGTCTATGTTACAACAGTCGCGTACCCAGTCTATGTTACAACAGTCGCGTACCCAGTCTATGTTACAACAGTCGCGTACCCAGTCTATGTTACAACAGTCGCGTACCCAGTCTATGTTACAACAGTCGCGTACCCAGTCTATGTTACAACAGTCGCGTACCCAGTCTATGTTACAACAGTCGCGTACCCAGTCTATGTTACAACAGTCGCGTACCCAGTCTATGTTACAACAGTCGCGTACCCAGTCTATGTTACAACAGTCGCGTACCCAGTCTATGTTACAACAGTCGCGTACCCAGTCTATGTTACAACAGTCGCGTACCCAGTCTATGTTACAACAGTCGCGTACCCAGTCTATGTTACAACAGTCGCGTACCCAGTCTACGTTACAACAGTCGCGTACCCAGGCTATGTTATAATACTTAATAATGCTCCTTCAGGGCAGTAATACAATATCACTATACAGGGCAGTAATATAATATCACTATGCAGGGCAGTAATATAATATCACTATGCAGGGCAGTAATATAATATCACTATGCAGGGCAGTAATATAATATCACTATGCAGGGCAGTAATATAATATCACTATGCAGGGCAGTAATATAATATCACTATGCAGGGCAGTAATATAATATCACTATACAGGGCAGTAATATAATATCACTATACAGGGCAGTAATATAATATCACTATACAGGGCAGTAATATAATATCACTATGCAGGGCAGTAATATAATATCACTATACAGGGCAGTAATATAATATCACTATGCAGGGCAGTAATATAATATCACTATACAGGGCAGTAATATAATATCACTATACAGGGCAGTAATATAATATCACTATGCAGGGCAGTAATATAATATCACTATGCAGGGCAGTAATATAATATCACTATGCAGGGCCGTAATATAATAGCACTATGCAGGGCAGTAATATAATATCACTATACAGGGCAGTAATATAATATCACTATGCAGGGCAGTAATATAATATCACTATGCAGGGCAGTAATATAATATCACTATACAGGGCAGTAATATAATATCACTATGCAGGGCAGTAATATAATATCACTCTGCAGGGCAGTAATATAATATCACTATACAGGGCAGTAATATAATATCACTATACAGGGCAGTAATATAATATCACTATGCAGGGCAGTAATATAATATCACTATGCAGGGCAGTAATATAATATCACTCTGCAGGGCAGTAATATAATATCACTCTGCAGGGCAGTAATATAATATCACTCTGCAGGGCAGTAATATAATATCACTATGCAGGGCAGTAATATAATATCACTATGCAGGGCAGTAATATAATATCACTATGCAGGGCAGTAATATAATATCACTCTGCAGGGCAGTAATATAATATCACTATGCAGGGCAGTAATATAATATCACTCTGCAGGGCAGTAATATAATATCACTATGCAGGGCAGTAATATAATATCACTATGCAGGGCAGTAATATAATATCACTATGCAGGGCAGTAATATAATATCACTATACAGGGCAGTAATATAATATCACTATGCAGGGCAGTAATATAATATCACTATACAGGGCAGTAATATAATATCACTATACAGGGCAGTAATATAATATCACTCTGCAGGGCAGTAATACAATATCACTATACAGGGCAGTAATATAATATCACTCTGCAGGGCAGTAATACAATATCACTCTGCAGGGCAGTAATACAATATCACTCTGCAGGGCAGTAATATATATATTCTCATGTGTGGTCATCCCTTTAAGGATGCCCATGTCAAATCAAATCAAATTTATTTACATAGCCCTTCGTACATCAGCTGATATCTCAAAGTGCTGTACAGAAACCCAGCCTAAATCCCCAAACAGCAATGCAGGTTTAGAAGCACGGTAGGTCATGGCTAGGAAACACTCCCTAGAAAGGCCAAAACCTAGGAAGAAACCAGGCTATGTGGGGTTGCCAGTCCTCTTCAAGGATCTCTCTGTACTTTGTACTTTGCTCCGTTCATCTTTCCCTTAATCCTGCCTAGTCTCTCAGTCCCTGCCGCTGAAAAACATCCCCACAGCATGATGCTGCCATCACCATGCTTCACCATAGGAATGGTGCCAGGTTTCCTCCTGACGCGACGCTTGGCATTCAGGCCAAATAGTTAAATCTTGGATCCATCCGACCATAGAATTTTATTTCTCATGGTCTGAGGGTCTTTAAGTGTCTTTTGGCAAACTCCAAGCAGATTTGTGAGTTGTGAGTAACTTGTGAGTTACAGGTCTGTGAGAGCCTGAAATCTTGCTTGTTTGTAGGTGACCAAGTACTTATTTTCCACCATAATTTGCAAATAAATTCTTAAAAAATCCTACAATCCTACAATGTGATCTTCTGGATTTTTTTTTTCATTTGGTCTGTCATAGTTGAAGTGTACCTATGATGAAAATTACAGGCCTTTCTCATCTTTTTAAGTGGGAGAAATTGCACAATTGATGGCTGACTAAATACTTTTTAGTATACTTAGTATACTTATACTTTAGTATACTTTAATACTTTTTTAATACTTCTTGCCTCTAGTGACTCCCCATCCCGCATGAGGCAGCGTAATCATCGACTGACAATAATTAGCATAACGCAACGGACATAAATATTCCTAGAATATATTCCTATTCATGAAAATCACAAGTGAAATATGTTGAGACACAGCTTTACCTTTTGTTAATCACCCCGTCGTCTCAGATTTTCAAAATATGCTTTACAGCCAAAGCTAGACAAGCATTTGTGTAAGTTTATCGATAGCCTAGCATAATATTTTGTCCAGCTAGCAGCAGGTAACTTGGTTCACGGAAATCAGAAAAGCAATCAAATTAAATCGTTTACCTTTGATGAGCTTCGGATGTTTTCACTCACGAGACTCCCAGTTAGATAGCAAATCCTCCTTTTTCCCCAAAATTTTGTTTTTATAGGCGAAATTGCTCCGTTTGTTCTTCACGTTTGGCTGAGAAATCGCCCGGAAATTGCAGTCACGAAAACGCCGAAAAATATTCAAAATTAGCTCCATAATATCCGGGACTGGTGGCTTCTTCGTAGGATCGAGAGAAACAATGGCTGCATTTGTCCTTTATGCACCAAACGCTCTGAGAGCTTCAGCTGACCACTGACCGTTGACATTCAGGCAAATTTTTCAAAATAAAAGCCTGAAACTATGTATTATGACACTAGACACATTAGGGAAGCCATAGAAAAAGTAATCTGGTTGATAGCCCATTCACTGCTCAATAGGGACGCATAGGAACGCAGAGTTTTCTAAATAAGAGTCCCTTCCTGTTGGATTTTTCTCAGGCTTTCGCATGCAACATCAGTTCTGTTATACTCACAGACAATATTTTTTACAGTTTTGGAAACTTTAGTGTTTTCTATCCTAAGCTGTCAATTATATGCATATTCTAGCATCTTGTCCTCACAAAATATCCCGTTTACTACGGGAACATTATTTTTCCAAAAATGAAAATACTGCCCCCTAGTCACAAAAGGTTAAGTGGGAGAACTTGCACAATTTGTGGCTGACTAAATACTTTTTTGCCCCACTGTATATATTTCACCTTTATTTAACCAGATAGGCTCGTTGAGAACAATTTCTCATTTACAACTGCGACCTGGCCAAGATAAAGCAAAGCAGTTCGACACAAACAACAACACAGAGTTACACATAAACAAACATACATTCAATAACACAATAGAAAAATCTATGTATAGTTTGTGCAAATGTAGAAGAGTAAGGAGGTAGGCAATAAATAGGCCATAGAGGCAAAATGATTTCAATTTTTACAGAGGAGTGGCTTCCATCTGGCCACTACCATAAAGTCCTGATTGGTGGAGGGCTGCAGAGATGGTTGTCCTTCTGGAAAGTTCTCCCATCTCCACAGAGGAACTCTGGAAGTCTGTCAGAGTGACCAACAGGGTACTTGGTCACCTCCCTGACCAAGGCCCTTTTCACCCAATTGCTCAGTTTGGTCGGACGGCCAGCTCTAGGAAGAGTCATGGTGGTTCCAACATCTTCCATTTAAGAATGATGGAGGCCATTGTGTTCTTGGGGAGACCTTCAATGGTTCAGACATTTTTTGCTACCCTTCCCCAGATCTGTGCTTTGACACAATCCTGTCTCGGAGCTCTATGGACAATTCCTTCGACCTCATGGCTTGGTTTTTGCTCTGAAATGCACTGTCAACTGTGGGACCTTATATAAACAGGTGTGTCCTTTTACAAATCATGTCCAATTAATTAAATTTACCATAGGTGGACTCCAATCAAGTTGTAGAAACATCTGAAGGATGATCAATGGAAACAGGATGTACCTGAGCTCCATTCACATCTCATAGCACAGGGTCTGAATTATTTTGTTGATTTTTGTTGAGCTATTTCTGTTTTTTATATTGAATACAATAAAAATAGAAAACTATTTTCACTTTGTCATTATCGGGTATTATCGGGTATTATCCCTTTGTCATTATCGGGTATTATCCCTTTGTCATTATCGGGTATTATCCCTTTGTCATTATCGGGTATTATCCCTTTGTCATTATCGGGTATTATCCCTTTGTCATTATCGGGTATTATCCCTTTGTCATTATCGGGTATTATCAGGTATTATCGGGTATTATCCCTTTGTCATTATCGGGTATTTTCCCTTTGTCATTATCGGGTATTATCGGGTATTATCCCTTTGTCATTATTGGGTATTATCCCTTTGTCATTATCGGGTATTATCCCTTTGTCATTATCAGGTATTATCCCTTTGTCATTATCGGGTATTATCCCTTTGTCATTATCAGGTATTATCGGGTATTATCGGGTATTATCCCTTTGTCATTATCGGGTATTATCCCTTTGTCATTATCAGGTATTATCCCTTTGTCATTATCAGGTATTATCCCTTTGTCATTATCAGGTATTATCGGGTATTATCGGGTATTATCCCTTTGTCATTATCGGGTATTATCCCTTTGTCATTATCGGGTATTATCCCTTTGTCATTATCGGGTATTATCCCTTTGTCATTATCAGGTATTATCGGGTATTATCCCTTTGTCATTATCGGGTATTATCCCTTTGTCATTATCGGGTATTATCACTTTGTCATTATCAGGTATTATCCCTTTGTCATTATCGGGTATTATCCCTTTGTCATTATCGGGTATTATCCCTTTGTCATTATCGGATATTATCCCTTTGTCATTATCGGATATTATCCCTTTGTCATTATCGGGTATTATTCCTTTGTCATTATCAGGTATTATCGGGTATTATCCCTTTGTCATTATCAGGTATTATCGGGTATTATCCCTTTGTCATTATCGGGTATTATCGGGTATTATCCCTTTGTCATTATCGGGTATTATCAGTTATTATCCCTTTGTCATTATCGGGTATTATCCCTTTGTCATTATCAGGCATTATCGGGTATTATCCCTTTGACATTATCGGGTATTATCCCTTTGTCATTATCGGGTATTATACCTTTGTCATTATCGGGTATTATCCCTTTGTCATTATCGGTATTATCCCTTTGTCAATATCAGGTATTATCCCTTTGTCATTATCGGGTATTATCCATTTGTCATTATCAGGTATTATCCGGTATTATCGGGTATTATCCCTTTGTCATTATCAGGTATTATCCCTTTGTCATTATTGGGTATTATCCCTTTGTCATTATCGGGTATTATCCATTTGTCATTATCAGGTATTATCCGGTATTATCGGGTATTATCCCTTTGTCATTATCAGGTATTATCCCTTTGTCATTATTGGGTATTATCAGGTATTATCCCTTTGTCATTATTGGGTATTATCCCTTTGTCATTATCGGGTATTATCCCTTTGTCATTATCGGGTATTATCCCTTTGTCATTATCGGGTATTATCGGGTATTTTCCCTTTGTCATTATCGGGTATTATCCCTTTGTCATCATTGGGTATTATCCCTTTGTCATTATCGGGTATTATCCCTTTGTCATTATCGGGTATTATCCCCTTGTCATTATTGGGTATTATCCCTTTGTCATTATCGGGTATTATCCCTTTGTCATTATCAGGTATTATCCCTTTGTCATTATCGGGTATTATCCCTTTGTCATTATCAGGTATTATCGGGTATTATCGGGTATTATCCCTTTGTCATTATCGGGTATTATCCCTTTGTCATTATCAGGTATTATCCCTTTGTCATTATCGGGTATTATCCCTTTGTCATTATCAGGTATTATCCCTTTGTCATTGTCGGGTATTATCCCTTTGTCATTATCGGGTATTATCCCTTTGTCATTATCAGGTATTATCAGGTATTATCGGGTATTATCCCTTTGTCATTATCGGTTATTATCCCTTTGTCATTATCGGGTATTATCCCTTTGTCATTATCAGGTATTATCGGGTATTATCGGGTATTATCGGGTATTATCCCTTTGTCATTATCGGGTATTATCCCTTTGTCATTATCAGGTATTATCCCTTTGTCATTATCAGGTATTATCCCTTTGTCATTATCAGGTATTATCGGGTATTATCGGGTATTATCCCTTTGTCATTATCGGGTATTATCCCTTTGTCATTATCGGGTATTATCCCTTTGTCATTATCAGGTATTATCGGGTATTATCCCTTTGTCATTATCGGGTATTATCCCTTTGTCTTTATCGGGTATTATCACTTTGTCATTATCAGGTATTATCCCTTTGTCATTATCGGGTATTATCCCTTTGTCATTATCGGGTATTATCCCTTTGTCATTATCGGATATTATCCCTTTGTCATTATCGGATATTATCCCTTTGTCATTATCGGGTATTATTCCTTTGTCATTATCAGGTATTATCGGGTATTATCCCTTTGTCATTATCAGGTATTATCGGGTATTATCCCTTTGTCATTATCGGGTATTATCGGGTATTATCCCTTTGTCATTATCGGGTATTATCAGTTATTATCCCTTTGTCATTATCGGGTATTATCCCTTTGTCATTATCGGGCATTATCGGGTATTATCCCTTTGACATTATCGGGTATTATCCCTTTGTCATTATCGGGTATTATACCTTTGTCATTATCGGGTATTATCCCTTTGTCATTATCGGTATTATCCCTTTGTCATTATCAGGTATTATCCCTTTGTCATTATCGGGTATTATCCATTTGTCATTATCAGGTATTATCCGGTATTATCGGGTATTATCCCTTTGTCATTATCAGGTATTATCCCTTTGTCATTATTGGGTATTATCAGGTATTATCCCTTTGTCATTATTGGGTATTATCCCTTTGTCATTATCGGGTATTATCCCTTTGTCATTATCGGGTATTATCCCTTTGTCATTATCGGGTATTATCGGGTATTTTCCCTTTGTCATTATCGGGTATTATCCCTTTGTCATCATTGGGTATTATCCCTTTGTCATTATCGGGTATTATCCCTTTGTCATTATCGAGTATTATCCCCTTGTCATTATTGGGTATTATCCCTTTGTCATTATCGGGTATTATCCCTTTGTCATTATCAGGTATTATCCCTTTGTCATTATCGGGTATTATCCCTTTGTCATTATCAGGTATTATCGGGTATTATCGGGTATTATCCCTTTGTCATTATCGGGTATTATCCCTTTGTCATTATCAGGTATTATCCCTTTGTCATTATCGGGTATTATCCCTTTGTCATTATCAGGTATTATCCCTTTGTCATTGTCGGGTATTATCCCTTTGTCATTATCGGGTATTATCCCTTTGTCATTATCAGGTATTATCAGGTATTATCGGGTATTATCCCTTTGTCATTATTGGGTATTATCCCTTTGTCATTATCGGGTATTATCACTTTGTCATTATCAGGTATTATCCCTTTGTCATTATCGGGTATTATCCCTTTGTCATTATCGGGTATTATCCCTTTGTCATTATCGGATATTATCCCTTTGTCATTATCGGGTATTATTCCTTTGTCATTATCAGGTATTATCCCTTTGTCATTATCGGGTATTATCGGGTATTATCCCTTTGTCATTATCGGGTATTATCGGTTATTATCCCTTTGTCATTATCGGGTATTATCCCTTTGTCATTATCAGGCATTATCGGGTATTATCCCTTTGTCATTATCGGGTATTATCCCTTTGTCATTATCGGGTATTATACCTTTGTCATTATCGGGTATTATCCCTTTGTCATTATCGGTATTATCCCTTTGTCATTATCAGGTATTATCCCTTTGTCATTATCGGGTATTATCCCTTTGTCATTATCAGGTATTATCTGGTATTATCGGGTATTATCCCTTTGTCATTATCAGGTATTATCCCTTTGTCATTATCGGGTATTATCAGGTATTATCCCTTTGTCATTATTGGGTATTATCCCTTTGTCATTATTGGGTATTATCCCTTTGTCATTATCAGGTATTATCCCTTTGTCATTATCGGGTATTATCGTATATTATCCCTTTGTCATTATCGGGTATTATCCCTTTGTCATTATCGGGTATTATCCCTTTGTCATTATCGGGTATTATCCCTTTGTCATTATCGGGTATTATCCCTTTGTCATTATCGGGTATTATCCCCTTGTCATTATCGGGTATTATCCCCTTGTCATTATCGGGTATTATCCCTTTGTCATTATCGGGTCTTATCCCTTTGTCATTATGGGGTATTATCCCTTTGTCATTATCGGGTATTATCCCTTTGTCATTATCAGGTATTATCGGGTATTATCCCTTTGTCATTATCGGGTATTATCCCTTTGTCATTATCGGGTATTATCCCTTTGTCATTATCGGGTATTATCCCTTTGTCATTATCGGATATTATCCCTTTGTCATTATCGGGTATTATCGGGTATTATCCCTTTGTCATTATCGGGTATTATCCCTTTGTCATTATCGGGTATTATCGGGTATTATCCCTTTGTCATTATCGGGTATTATCCCTTTGTCATTATCGGGTATTATCGGGTATTATTCCTTTGTCATTATCAGGTATTATCCCTTTGTCATTATCGGGTATTATCAGGTATTATCCCTTTGTCATTATCAGGTATTATCCCTTTGTCATTATCGGGTATTATCCCTTTGTCATTATCGGGTATTATCGGGTATTATCCCTTTGTCATTATCAGGTATTATCGGCTATTATCCCTTTGTCATTATCGGGTATTATCGGGTATTATCCCTTTGTCATTATCGGGTATTATCCCTTTGTCATTATCGGGTATTATCCCTTTGTCATTATCGGGCATGATCCCTTTGTCATTATCGGGTATTATCCCTTTGTCATTATCGGGTATTATCAGGTATTATCCCTTTGTCATTATCGGGCATTATCCCTTTGTCATTATCGGGCATTATCCCTTTGTCATTATCGGGTATTAGCATGTATTACCCCTTAGTCATTATCGGGCATTATCAATTTGTCATTATCAGGCATTATCCCTTTGTCGTTATCGGGCATTATCCCTTTGCCGTTATCGGGTATTATCTGGTCTTATCCCTTTGTCATTATCGGGTATTATCGGGTATTATCCCTTTGTCATTATTGGGCATTATCCCTTTGTCATTATCGGGTATTGTGGTGTAGATTGAAATTTAGGAAAAGACTGTAACATAACAAAATGTGGAAAAAGTCAAGGGGTCTGAATACTTTCCAAATCCGCTGTCTATGCAATTTAAGGAGCAGACACTTTTGTCAGTCCACACATTTTGGTATGTGATCCCAGTGGGAATCGAACCCATATCTCTGGTGTTGCTGGTTCCATTCTCTTATGAACTGAGCCACGTACAGGACCAGTAAAAGTACAATAAAATACTAGAAATGTGCCATTCAAATGAGTGTACGATTCTCCTTCAGGCCAAAAGGTGCATGAACAATGGGGATGTTTACTGTGATTTGGATGAGATCCTATGGACAAATGCTCAAGCCCCTGTTTGATGCAAACTAGAGCTAAACATTACGTTATTGTCATTTCTTTAAATTCTGATTACATTGTGGACAAATCTCTTCAATTATCACAGATAAAAAAAGATAGAAATTTGATGTTCAGTTAATTTTACTGGGAATTGTATTGTCTATTATTATTATTATATTATTATGTCTAATGTTACAACAGTGTAATGTACTGCATACTACACTCAAAGGGGAAGTTTGAACATTAATTTGAAATTTTTGTTGGCATAACCGATTGTTAAAAGACTAAATTGAGAAGATATCATTGTGTTGTGTTTTGGTGAATAAGTCAATGTTCTCATTATATTTCACAATAAACCAACAGTATATTTTGGATCAATGTTTGTATGGTGAAATATGTCTACAAACAAATGAATGCAGATTTGTAAAATATTTTTAACTCAATTTCCAATTTCGTGATAACCAACCGCTGCAACTCCCCAACCAGGGGAGGGGGGTAGCAACCGCTGCAACTCCCTAATCACTGCAACTCCCCAACCAGCTAGGGAGAGGAGGAGGTGGAGTCAGGGTGAGGAATGGTGGGGGGCGGTAGCAGAGTGAGGTATGGTGGGGGTTAAGGGTGAGGTATGGTGGGGGTAGCAGGGTGAGGAATGGTGGGGGGGGGTAGCAGGGTGAGGAATGGTGGGGGGTAGCAGAGTGAGGAATGGTGGGGGGTAGCAGAGTGAGGTATGGTGGGGGTAGCAGAGTGAGGTATGGTGGGGGGTAGCAGGGTGAGGTATGGTGGGGGGTAGCAGAGTGAGGTATGGTGGGGGTAGCAGGGTGAGGTATGGTGGGGGGTAGCAGGGTGAGGTATGGTGGGGGGGTAGCAGGGTGAGGTATCTTGGGGGGTAGCAGGGTGAGGTATCTTGGGGGTAGCAGGGTGAGGTATCTTGGGGGGTAGCAGGGTGAGGTATCTTGGGGGGGTAGCAGGGTGAGGTATGGTGGGGGGTAGCAGGGTTGGCTGGGCTCCCTGCCTGTGCCATTAAACCTCTACAACTCATCCAGAACGCCGCAGCCCGTCTGGTGTTCAATCTTCCCAAGTTCTCTCACGTCACCCCGCTCCTCCGCTCTCTCCACTGGCTTCCAGTTGAAGCTCGCATCCGCTACAAGACCATGGTGCTTGCCTACGGAGCTGTGAGGGGAACGGCACCTCAGTACCTCCAGGCTCTGATCAGGGCCTACACCCAAACAAGGGCACTGCGTTCATCCACCTCTGGCCTGCTCGCCTCCCTACCACTGAGGAAGTACAGTTCCCGCTCAGCCCAGTCAAAACTGTTCGCTGCTCTGGCCCCCCAATGGTGGAACAAACTCCCTCACGACGTCAGGACAGCGGAGTCAATCACCACCTTCCGGAGACACCTGAAACCCCACCTCTTTAAGGAATACCTAGGATAGGATAAGTAATCCTTCTCACCCCCCCTTTAAGATTTAGATGCACTATTGTAAAGTGACTGTTCCACTGGATGACATAAGGTGAATGCACCAATTTGTAAGTCGCTCTGGATAAGAGCGTCTGCTAAATGACTTAAATGTAAATGTAAATGTGAGGTATAGTGGGGGTAGCAGGGAGAGGTATGGTGGGGGTAGCAGGGTGAGGTATGGTGGGGGTAGCAGGGTGAGGTATGGTGGGGGTAGCAGGGTGAGGTATAGTGGGGGTAGCAGGGTGAGGTATGGTGGGGGTAGCAGGGTGAGGTATGGTGGGGGTAGCAGGGTGAGGTATGGTGGGGGTAGCATAGTGAGGTATGGTGGGGGTAGCAGGGTGAGGTATGGTGGGGGGTAGCAGAGTGAGGTATGGTGGGGGGTAGCAGGGTGAGGTATGGTGGGGGGTAGCAGGGTGAGATATAGTGGGGGTAGCAGGGTGAGGTATGGTGGGGGGTAGCAGGGTGAGGTATGGTGGGGGTAGCAGGGTGAGGTATAGTGGGGGTAGCAGGGTGAGGTATAGTGGGGGTAGCAGGGTGAGGTATGGTGGGGGGTAGCAGGGTGAGGTATGGTGGGGGTAGCAGGGTGAGGTATAGTGGGGGTAGCAGGGTGAGGTACGGTGGGGGTAGCAGGGTGAGGTATAGTGGGGGGTAGCAGGGTGAGGTACGGAGAGGGGTAGCAGGGTGAGGTATGGTGGGGGTGTACCAGGGTGAGTTATCTTGGGGGGTAGCAGGGTGAGGTATGGTGGGGGGGTACCAGGGTGAGTTATCTTGGGGGTAGCAGGGTGAGGTATCTTGGGGGGTAGCAGGGTGAGTTATCTTGGGGGGTAGCAGGGTGATGTATCTTGGGGGGTAGCAGGGTGAGGTATGGTGGGGGTAGCAGGGTGAGGTATGGTGGGGGTAGCAGGGTGAGGTATGGTGGGGGTAGCATAGTGAGGTATGGTGGGGGGTAGCAGGGTGAGGTATGGTGGGGGTAGCAGAGTGAGGTATGGTGGGGGTAGCAGGGTGAGGTATGGTGGGGGTAGCAGGGTGAGATATAGTGGGGGTAGCAGGGTGAGGTATGGTGGGGGTAGCAGGGTGAGGTATGGTGGGGGTAGCAGGGTGAGGTATAGTGGGGGTAGCAGGGTGAGGTATAGTGGGGGTAGCAGGGTGAGGTATGGTGGGGGGTAGCAGGGTGAGGTATGGTGGGGGTAGCAGGGTGAGGTATAGTGGGGGTAGCAGGGTGAGGTACGGTGGGGGTAGCAGGGTGAGGTATAGTGGGGGGTAGCAGGGTGAGGTACGGAGAGGGGGTAGCAGGGTGAGGTATGGTGGGGGTGTACCAGGGTGAGTTATCTTGGGGGGTAGCAGGGTGAGGTATGGTGGGGGGTACCAGGGTGAGTTATCTTGGGGGGTAGCAGGGTGAGGTATCTTGGGGGTAGCAGGGTGAGTTATCTTGGGGGGTAGCAGGGTGATGTATCTTGGGGGGTAGCAGGGTGAGGTATGGTGGGGGATAGCAGGGTGAGGTATCTTGGGGGATAGCAGGGTGAGTTATCTTGCGGGGGTAGCAGGGTGAGTTATCTTGGGGGGTAGCAGGGTGAGGTATGGTGGGGGTAGCAGGGTGAGTTATGATGGGGGGTAGCAGGGTGAGGTATCTTGGGGGTAGCAGGGTGAGATATGGTGGGGGTAGCAGGGTGAGTTATGGTGGGGGGTAGCAGGGTGAGGTATCTTGGGGGTAGCAGGGTGAGGTATCTTGTGGGGTAGCAGGGTGAGTTATCTTGGGGGGTAGCAGGGTGAGGTACGGTGGGGGTAGCAGGGTGTGGTATAGTGGGGTGGGTAGCAGGGTGTGGTATAGTGGGGGGTAGCAGGGTGAGGTATGGTGGGGGGTACCAGGGTGAGTTATCTGGGGGGGTAGCAGGCTGAGGTATCTTGGGGGGTAGCAGGGTGAGGTATGGTGGGGGGTAGCAGGGTGAGTTATCTTGGGGGGGTAGCAGGGTGAGTTATCTTGGGGGTAGCAGGGTGAGTTATCTTGGGGGGTAGCAGGGTGAGATATGGTGAGGGGTAGCAGGGTGTGGTATGGTGGGGGTAGCAGGGTGAGGTATGGTGGGGGTAGCAGGGTGAGTTATCTTGGGGGTACCAGGGTGAGTTATCTTGGGGGGTAGCAGGGTGAAGTAATGGTGGGGGGTACCAGGGTGAGTTATCATGGGGGTAGCAGGGTGAGGTATCTTGGGGGTAGCAGGGTGAGGTATGGTGGGGGTAGCAGGGTGAGGTATCTTGGGGGGTAGCAGGGTGAGTTATCTTGGGGGTAGCAGGGTGGGGTATGGTGAGGGGTAGCAGGGTGAGGTATGGTGGGGGTAGCATGGTGAGGTATGGTGGGGGGTAGCAGGGTGAGGTGTGGTGAGAGGTAGCAGGGTGAGGTATGGTGGGGGGTAGCAGGGTGAGGTATCTTGGAGGGGTAGCAGAGTGAGGTATCTTGGGGGGTAGCAGGGTGAGGTATCTTGGGGGGTAGCAGGGTGAGGTATCATGGGGGGTAGCAGGGTGAGTTATCTTGGGGGGTAGCAGGGTGAGGTATCTTGGGGGGTAGCAGGGTGAGGTATCTTGGGGGGGGTAGCAGGGTGAGTTATCTTGGGGGATAGCAGGGTGAGTTATCTTATGGGGGTAGCAGGGTGAGTTATCTTGGGGGGTAGCAGGGGTGAGGTATCTTGGGGGTAGCAGGGTGAGGTATGGTGGGGTAGCAGGGTGAGTTATCTTGGGGGTAGCAGGGTGAGGTATGGTGGGGGTAGCAGGGTGAGGTATCTTGGGGGTAGCAGGGTGAGGTATGGTGGGGTAGCAGGGTGAGTTATCTTGGGGGTAGCAGGGTGAGGTATGGTGGGGGGGTAGCAGGGTGAGGTATCTTGGGGGTAGCAGGGTGAGGTATCTTGGGGGGTAGCAGGGTAAGGTATGGTGGGGGGTACCAGGGTGAGTTATCTTGGGGGGTAGCAGGGTGAGTTATCTTGGGGGGTAGCAGGGTGAGGTATGGTGGGGGGGTATCAGGGTGAGTTATCTTGGGGGTAGCAGGGTGAGGTATGGTGGGGGGTAGCAGGGTGAGGTATGGTGGGGTAGCAGGGTGAGTTATCTTGGGGGTAGCAGGGTGAGGTATGGTGGGGGGTAGCAGGGTGAGGTATCTTGGGGGGGTAGCAGGGTGAGTTATCTTGGGGGGTAGCAGGGTGAGGTATGGTGGGGGTAGCAGAGTGAGTTATGGTGGGGGGTAGCAGGGTGAGGTATCTTGGGGGGTACCAGGGTGAGGTATGGTGAGGGGTAGCAGGGTGAGGTATGGTGGGGGTAGCATGGTGAGGTATGGTGGGGGTAGCAGGGTGAGGTGTGGTGAGAGGTAGCAGGGTGAGGTATGGTGGGGGGTAGCAGGGTGAGGTATCTTGGGGGGTAGCAGAGTGAGGTATCTTGGGGGGTAGCAGGGTGAGGTATCTTGGGGGTAGCAGGGTGAGGTATCATGGGGGGTAGCAGGGTGAGTTATCTTGGGGGGTAGCAGGGTGAGGTATCTTGGGGGGTAGCAGGGTGAGTTATCTTGGGGGGTAGCAGGGTGAGTTATCTTGGGAGGGTAGCAGGGTGAGTTATCTTGGGGGGTAGCAGGGTGAGGTATCTTGGGGGTAGCAGGGTGAGTTATCTTGGGGGTAGCAGGGTGAGGTATCTTGGGTGGGTAGCAGGGTGAGGTATGGTGGGGGGTAGCAGGGTGAGGTATCTTGGGGGGTACCAGGGTGAGTTATCTTGGGGGATAGCAGGGTGAGTTATCTTATGGGGGTAGCAGGGTGAGTTATCTTGGGGGGGGATAGCAGGGTGAGGTATCTTGGGGGTAGCAGGGTGAGGTATGGTGGGGTAGCAGGGTGAGTTATCTTGGGGGGTAGCAGGGTTAGTTATCTTGGGGGTAGCAGGGTGAGTTATCTTGGGGGTAGCAGGGTGAGGTATCTTGGGGGTAGCAGGGTGAGTTATCTTGGGGGTAGCAGGGTGAGTTATCTTGGGGGGTAGCAGGGTGAGTTATCTTGGGGGGGGGTAGCAGGGTGAGTTATCTTGGGGGTAGCAGGGTGAGGTATGGTGGGGTAGCAGGGTGAGTTATCTTGGGGGGTAGCAGGGTGAGGTATGGTGGGGGGTAGCAGGGTGAGGTATCTTGGGGGTAGCAGGGTGAGGTATCTTGGGGGTAGCAGGGTGAGGTATGGTGGGGGGTACCAGGGTGAGTTATCTTGGGGGTAGCAGGGTGAGTTATCTTGGGGGGTAGCAGGGTGAGGTATGGTGGGGGGTAGCAGGGTGAGTTATCTTGGGGGGTAGCAGGGTGAGGTATGGTGGGGGGTAGCAGGGTGAGGTGTTGTGGGGGTAGCAGGGTGAGGTATCTTGGGGGGTAGCAGGGTGAGGTATCTTGGGGGGTAGCAGGGTGAGTTATCTTGGGGGTAGCAGGGTGAGGTATGGTGGGGGTAGCAGAGTGAGTTATGGTGGGGGGTAGCAGGGTGAGGTATCTTGGGGGTACCAGGGTGAGGTATGGTGAGGGGTAGCAGGGTGAGGTATGGTGGGGGTAGCATGGTGAGGTATGGTGGGGGTAGCAGGGTGAGGTGTGGTGAGAGGTAGCAGGGTGAGGTATGGTGGGGGGTAGCAGGGTGAGGTATCTTGGGGGGGTAGCAGAGTGAGGTATCTTGGGGGGTAGCAGGGTGAGGTATCTTGGGGGTAGCAGGGTGAGGTATCATGGGGGGTAGCAGGGTGAGTTATCTTGGGGGTAGCAGGGTGAGGTATCTTGGGGGTAGCAGGGTGAGTTATCTTGGGGGGGTAGCAGGGTGAGTTATCTTGGGAGGGTAGCAGGGTGAGTTATCTTGGGGGGTAGCAGGGTGAGGTATCTTGGGGGGTAGCAGGGTGAGTTATCTTGGGGGTAGCAGGGTGAGGTATCTTGGGGGGTAGCAGGGTGAGGTATGGTGGGGGGTAGCAGGGTGAGGTATCTTGGGGGTACCAGGGTGAGTTATCTTGGGGGATAGCAGGGTGAGTTATCTTATGGGGGTAGCAGGGTGAGTTATCTTGGGGGGGTAGCAGGGTGAGGTATCTTGGGGGTAGCAGGGTGAGGTATGGTGGGGTAGCAGGGTGAGTTATCTTGGGGGGTAGCAGGGTTAGTTATCTTGGGGGGGGTAGCAGGGTGAGTTATCTTGGGGGTAGCAGGGTGAGGTATCTGGGGGGT